>NC_141542.1:81332500-81602500 GCF_021556685.1 Rattus norvegicus | reverse complement strand
ATATATATATATATTTCCAGGGAAAATAGTTGTACTTTCTTTGGTTTCTTCATATCAGTTCTCAAGTCAGAAAAGTAAAACCAGCAAGGCCAACCCCCTAAGCAAGCAAATTCATATTGGCTCCTGTTCTAAGGATGTTCACGTTGAAATATTGAGAATTCAATAAAACCAAGGCAAAGAGCAGAGAAGGTAAATGGATAGTCTGCTTGGAAGCATGCTGCTCAATTCCTTATAATGAAAGAAATAGATAACGTCTTGAAAACTGTTCGGTGCTTTAGCACTCAGGAGACTAAGCAGTAAATGAGGATGAATTTGGGGATAGCCTGGGCTCTGTGGAGAATTCGAGGCTACGTTGGGCTATATAATGAACACGTGACTGAACTAGAGAATAAACAAAGCACTCCAGATTATAAAGATTTTGAATCCTTAAAAGCAATTTCCTAAATATCAAGGATCTAAGTAGCTCCAATCAGCACGGCTATGATATGTTATCACCTACTTACTTTTAATTTTGTTTCAATTGACAGATAATTGTGTGTAATGTAGAACTCACTGTGAGGCTTTGCTACCTGCATGCATCACAAAGAGTCAATCAAGCAAGTAGCATGTCCCGACCAGCACCTATTTATGTGCTCACTGTGAAAACAAAGGGGCTAATTTTGGGGCTCATGTGGAGAATCATGGGACGACAAAGAAACAGTCGACCACTGTAAGCTGTGAGGCTAGTATAGGTAAGTGTTCGTGAATTATGGAGAGGGGAGGCTGTTGTGTCCACAGCCAGTGGGAAGACTCTTCAAGCAAATCTGGCACAGGTTACACCCTATACTTTACCCCACTTTGGAAGATTTTGTTATGAACTTGTGCCATAAGCTTATGGCTGTGGCTACCAGGCACTGTAACCCAGTGCCACGGTGTTCTCAGTCCTGAACACTGACTAAAGAGTGAGCTCAGACCAAAGCACTTTGTGAGGCACTCTGGGTTGTCATAAGGAAAGGCTTCTTGTGTGAAAGGAGAAGGAAAAATCACAAGAAACTTGGCCATTTCTACCTTTATTATTTTATCTAAGAAAAAAAATTTTTTTTGAGGTAGTGTCTCACGAAGCCCAGACTGTCTTCTACCTTTACTACACAGCCAAGGGTGACCTAGAGCTTTGTTTTCCTCAGTACTAGAGGTATAGGTATGAGACGCTATGGCTGACGATCTAGTGCTAGAGATGAAAGGCAGGGACGGCTATGCAGTGAGGACAGCACCTTCACCCCCAGCCCCACGTCTGCCTTTATGGAACCCAGATACTTGGAAGGAAGGGCTACACACCAGATGGCTGACCCTTCAGTGTCTCTGGACTTGGCAGTGAAAGAATAAAGATTTTAAACTATCCCCCACTGACCCTGCTGTGAGGACAAGTGCACCTCACAGCAAAGAATAACATTACATGTTTTGGGGATGTAGCCTGGCAATAGCCACCACAAACCATCTGGCCTCAATAAGGCCTGACTCAACAGTGCTGAGAAAAACAAGAATTAGAGTCAGCCTGCCCCAGAAGCAGGGTGGCCTAGAGTTGAACTGAGCCCAGGTTACAAACCAATGAAATTGCTTTGTGTGACTGTTGCCAACCACCTATGTAATTTTCCCTATAAATTCCTTCCCCTAATTGGGCTCGGGGTCGACTGCTCTGTCTCCTGTGTGAGATACATGCCGTCCCCAGAGCTCTGGTTCCTCAAATACACCTCTTGTTTATTACATCAAGACCGGTTTCTCGTGAGTTCTTGGGGGTTGCATCATCTCAAGATTTGAGTGGGGGTCTTCCCCACCCCAGTGATCTTTCAATTGGGGGCTCGTCCAGAATCTCACAACCACCCACAACTCTGAAGACCTTCTTGGAGGTAAGGGGGATCCCCAATTACGTCTGAGTGTGCGGCCACTGTCTGTGTCTGTCTCTGTTCTGGTTCTGGTTAGTATCTGAAAAGCGCTTTGGTTTCGCAGCCGCTTTCTGGAGCTGTAAAGCTCAGAAGCTATGGTTGACAGACGTGTCCGGAGGACCACAAGCTGCACCCTGAGGAACGCTTCAGGGCAACAGGAGAGCCAGGGACACCTGGTGGTCTCCTATTGGGTAGAAGAGGATAGTATGTTCCTCTTGGAAGAGAAACTTCAAAGACCTCTTCCGTCTGAAACTGCCTTTGGCTGGTGCCTGCAGTCTAGGCACAGCTGTTGCTGTCTGGATATTGTGGATATTGTAGTCTCTTTGTGTTGTCTGTTGTTTGTCTATTTAGTGTTTTTTGTGACGATGGGACAGACAGTAACAACCCCCTTAAGCCTGACGTTAGATCATTGGACTGAAGTTAGGGACAGAGCACATAATATGTCAGTTGAAGTTAAGAAGGGAAAGTGGCTTTCTGCACCTCTGAGTGGCCGACTTTCGGTGTCGGCTGTCCCCCCACCCCCAAGAGGGCTCTTTTGACCTGACTATGATTCTTGATGTTAAAGCTATTGTTTTTCAGGAAAAGCTAGGAGCGCACCCAGACCAGCAACCTCACATCTCAGTCTGGCAAAACCTGGTTCAAAATCCTCAGTACCGTTTGCTCCTCCTAAGATCTATCCTGAGATTGAGGAGCCTCCTGAATGGTCAGCTCCTCCCTTGTATCCCCCATTTCCTCCCCAGTAGCCTCTAATCTCTGCTCCACAGGAAGAAGAAGCAGGGAATGGGTGTCTGGATATAGGTACCCACAGAGCCTAACTCCACAGTAGCCATGCCTTTGCGCACTCATGGTGTACCCAACCTCCTGAATCCTCTGCCCCTCTGGAGGCAGACACTTCTGGTCCGGCCCAGGGGACGCTAGCCCAGGGGACGCTAGCCCAGGGGACGCTAAGTCGGCGAGCACTCACCCCTGACTCCTCTACTGGCCCAATTCTTGTTTTTCCTCGAAGGCTTATAGACCTCCCCCAGGTCCGGGCAAGGGGATGCAGCCCCTTCAGTATTGGCCTTTCTCCTCCTCTGATCTTTATAACTGGAAACTTAATCATGGAACTATTTGTTTTGTTCATCAAAGAGTTCTACTTGGTCCTCTTGATGCTTAATTTAGAAGTTAAAATAATTTGCTTGAGAGAAATTGTTTTCTGCCAGGGAGTTTTATCTTTCTCTCTTGAGCCTCCTCCCCAAGGAGAGATGCCCCTCCCTTTGCTCCCCTTGTCCAGTCTAGCTGCTGTTAACAGTTGTGTATGAAGGACTCCAGGTTAGCGAGTGACCCTGTCTGAAGCAGATATTAACAAGAACCTGAAAGTTTTACCTTAGATCCTGAAGAAAAATTCTCCCTGTTGCTTAAACATTCACAGCTTCTAAGGAAGGGACAGCACAGAGTAGGGAAGTGTGGGCCTGAGGGTGGCAAGCTGCAGGCTGCGCGTGGGCAGTGGTGCAGCTCAGGCCAAGTCAGCGTAAGAGGAGTTTCAAGGTGATGAGGCCAGCCAGGGTTGACGCTTTGACAGCAAAAAGATAGCATGGAGTTAGTGGTTGTTTTATGAGACTTTTGGCCCTGAAAACAAAAATCCAGTTGCTACCTTCCGTGGCCAGACCTTCAACACTTGCTCACAGAAGGAGAGCATTCATTAAGAGAAATTCTTTAAGGGAGCCTGCCTTATCTGCTGGTCCTATTCCAAGACAGGAGTTGATCTCCAACATTAAGTCACCTTCCCTGTTAAGTCATCATTGACATGGAGAGTGCCTTTGATCCTATCCCCTCAGCAGTCAGTTCCCGCCCCTGTGGTCAAAATGCCCCAGGTTGGGGGGCAGGGAAGCCCCTAAAATAGTTTCAAAAGAATCTACAACAAACTGTGAAGAACTTTGTTTTGCCAGTCAAAATTCAGAATTCAGGCTTTGGCTGTGGCCAAGGTCAGGATTAATGTTTTCTTTTCCATGGGCCTTTAACCCACTGAGACAGTTTGGTAGAGGTCTGCTACTGAGGTCCTGAAAGTCCCAGGTGAACTGGTTACAATTCTATGTCAGCCGCTTGGCATCTAACACGCAGGTCCCAACCATCTCTTTATCCTTTTGTTATTAGTTCTTACTAGAACCTAGTGTCATTTGGAGGCTGATTCTCTTGAGAGGCAAAGCCACCAAGCTGACACTGAAGAGAGATACTCCTTGAGGGAAAATCTAAGTCCAGAGAGATAGTCGGTAACAGATCAGCTGCCTCTCTGCTCGCCTTTCTGTTTCATAGGCACAAAGCTTGTGCTTATTTTTACAACAGCCTTTTTGTCCCAAAAAGGCCTCCTGGTTTAGCTGTGTGACTAAATGCTTTTTGTCCTCTTCAGTGGACCTCTATTCTCTAGATTCTCTTCTTGTTTTCTCACTATCCCACTTGAGATGCTTATTAGAAACTGTTACAGGTCTTCTTTACCACTGAGGAAAGACAGAGTCCTACTAGAGGCCAGAAAAAAAATGTTCATGGATGGAAGACCCTCACTCCTGACTGTTGACTTCAATACCCCTGAAGGTAGGGAGTGCTCCAGGTCTATCGCCAGGCTCCAAGAGTGGGTCTCCGAGAGGCTGGAAAATGCCCCACCAATCTGGCTAAGGTAAGAAAAAGATATAAAGAAAAAGTTACAGAAACTTGAGGGGTTAAGCTAAGTTGCTGAGAGTTAGTGCAAGTTGCAGAGAAAGTAAGGTTGAAGTGTGGTTCAGGGTCTGTGCACATAAGTGGACAGCATCTAGTAGCTATAGAGGAAAATGCAGAAGATATAACAGAGAAACTGAGGAAGAGAAAGAGGAAAGAAGGTAAAAAGAGCAGGAAGCTAGGGAGAAAAAGAGACAAAATGAAGAAAAAGTTAGAGAGCTAAAGAGAGATAAAAGACAGGAGAGGAACATATACTGGCCACAGTAGTTAGGGAACCTAGGAAGACAGTACCTGGCAACAGAATAGAATTCCTGGCTAAAGATCAGTGTGCCTAAGGCAAAGAAAAAGGATACTGGGTCAGGGATTACCCCAGAAAAAACAAGAGGAGCCTCTCCAGCAGCCCCAAAGGCAAGCCTCTTGGTCCTAGAGTGCTGGCTATGCGCAAAGATAGAAGGGAAACCTGCCCAGTTGTTTTGTGAATACGGGGGCCCAACACTCTGTGCTCCTACACCCAAATGGGCTAGTGTCCAGCAAAAGACCTTGAGTACAGGGGACTACCAGCAACAAACAATACTCACAGACTACCTGAAGAATGGTGGACCTTGGGGTGGGCCAGGTAGAGATCTGGCTCTGTTAAGGGCCCTCCATGACCCAGCCAGGCCGAGGAAGAAACTCTGGTACACCTCAACGGGAAAGAAGATCCTGCTACAAAAACAGAAGCCATGATAAAACAAATGCATCAATGGACTCACTTAGGGGTAAGCAACCTCATCCAGACGTTTTCAAAAACTAAATATTATGTGGCAGGTCTCAAGTATCTCATGGAACAGATAGTGCACTGATGTATACCATGCCAAAACATAACTATTTTCAGGAAAGTTGACTCTGGCAGGAGGCTCCATGGGGAACGGCCTGGATCCTACTGAGAAGTGGACTTCACAGAGATAAAACCAGAAAAATATGGTTACAAATGTCTCCTAGTGTTTATAGATACCTTTTCGGGAATAGGTAGACGCTTTCCCCACCAAGCAAGAGACAGCCTCGGTAGTCATCAAGAAGATACTAGAAGAAATCTTCCCCCTGTTTGGAGTGCCCAAGGTAACTGGGTCAGACAATGGCCCTGCTTTCATTGTCAAGGTAAGCCAGGGTGTGGCCAGGTATTTAGAGGTCAATTAAAAATTATATTACATCTACAGACCTCAAAGTTCAGGACAGGTAGAGAGAATAAATAAAATTCTAAAAGAGTCCCTGACCAAATTGACCATGGAGACTGGCGCAGACTGGGTGGCACTCCTTCCCTCTTGCTCTCTTCAGAGCAAGAAATGCCCCTTCCAGATTCAGACTTACCCACACCCCCGAAGAGACTACAGAGTTCAGGGCAGGTGAAAAAGATAAATAGAACTCTAAAAGAGACCTTGACAAAATTGGCCTTAGAGACCGGCGGGGGAGACTGGACTGTCCTCCTTCCTTTTGCTTTGTTACACATACGGAACACTCCTGACCCTTTTGGCCTAACACCTTATGAGATTATGTATGGGAGCCCCCCTTCATTGAATTGGGCGGGGCCCCCTATCCTGAGGCATTTCCTAAAACCCTGTTTGCTCATTTAAAGGCTTTAGAAACAGTCCAAAGTGGAATTTGGAGCCAAGTGAAGGACGTCTACAAGACAGGAAGTCCAGGGCACCCTACCAGTTCCCAGTGGGAGACGCAGTCCTGGTCCAGCAACACCAGGTTGAAAATTTAGAAGCTTCATCTCTGTTGTAAGCACTTATAATCCCCATATCCCCCAGAAACTGATTTGACAAGTCTCCTCCCAGGCCGGGGAGGTAATATGGTCCATCTCCAAGGTGGCCCCACCATACACATGGTGGCCCACTCTCACCCCTGACTTTTGTAAATTGGTAGCTGGGCTGGACACCTAGGACATTCCTGACAGATCCTCAGAGTATGCCCCTAGAAGTCCCAAAGAGATTTCACCTGGGGGCAAGTTTGGATGCGGAAGTCCAGAAGCAAGGTGCCAATTGGGGAGACTGGGGTTTTACGTTTGCCCCCGAGATGGCCGAGACTGGGCTACCATCCAGCATTGTGGGGGCTTAGAAAGTTTATACTGTTCTGCTTGGAGACTAATTTCCACACTCCTAGGACCCTTAGTTATTCTCTTGTTACTTTTGACATTTGGACCCTGTATTTTTAATAAGTTAACAGCCTTTATTAGAGAAAGAGTTAGTGCAGTACAGATTTTAATGCTTCGCCAACAATATCATGCCTCAGAAGACCTTAGGAAAAATCGAAGAAGTCCCTGAGTTCTAAGATTAGAACTAGTCACAAGCAGAAGTGGGGAATGAAAGAATAAAGATTTTAAACTATCCCCTACTGACCCTGCTGTGAGGACAAGTGCACCTCACAGCAAAGAATAACATTACATGTTTTGGGGATGTAGCCTGGCTATAGCCACCACAAACCATCTGGCCTCAATAAGGCCTGACTCAACAGTGCTGAGAAAAACAAGAATTAGAGTCAGCCTGCCCCAGAAGCAGGGTGGCCTAGAGTTGAACTGAGCCCAAGTTACTAACCAATGAAATTGCTTTGTGTGACTGTTGCCAACCACCTATGTAATTTTCCCTATAAATTCCTTCCCCTAATTGGGTTTGACTGCTCTGTCTCCTGTGTGAGATACATGCCGTCCCCAGAGCTCTGGTTCCTCAAATACACCTCTTGTTTATTACATCAAGACCGGTTTCTTGTGAGTTCTTGGGGGTTGCGTCATCTCGAGATTTGAGTGGGGGTCTTTCCCACCCCGGTGGTCTTTCAGTAGGTGATGCATATGCTAAACAGTACCCAGACTCAAAGTTCCCCTAACCAGTTGCCTCTCTATATGTAGCATTTTCTGCAATGACTAACCATGGAATGGTTACCAAGTTTGATCCCACGTAAGGTGCCTTTTCTCTCTTGGAACCAGAGAACCAGTAGGCAAAGCTGAACTTTAGCTGTGAAGAAAATTATTCTTGGCCAGGAGAATTCTTAGTAGGAGAAGCAGAAACAAAAGACTCACAATGTGCTTTTTGACCCATAGACTGCAACGCCCAAAATTAACCTGAAAGCCGCACCAGACCACAGGAACTTTCTAGAATTCTGGGAGTTGTAGTTCTTGGAGAATAGCAAAGTCTCATGGGAAAGTACCGTGACCTACGGGTTTGTCCTTATAAGTCCTTGCAACCCATGGTTTGAGGCCTTTCTAGATGGGAGATTCCAGGTAATGGCCCTAACCAATGTCCACCTCTTAGTCAATATTTAATATTTAATATTTAATATTTAATAAAGCTTGGTTCAAATTTAGCCCAAAATGATGGGGTTTGTTTCTCTGGAAAACCTCAGGAATAACAAGACTATAATGAGAACATCTGTTAAAGAACTAAATGCTTTATCAGTATATATTAATGTACTCTAGAATTCTCATTGAATGTGTAAGTTATTACCTCTCTCCTCCACACAGTACTATTTAGAAGTGGGTGGGAAGTGAGCAATGATTAATGCTACAGTTGCTGTTTATCTTCCTGTTACTCAGGACTCCATGATAGCAGGAAAGTCAGAAGTACAGCCTGCAGAATGAATCCTGAGCACTATGCAGAACTAAATGATGGCCGCCACATTCCTGTGCTTGGCTTTGGAAACTTTGCCCCAGAAGAGGTAAGGAGAGTGGTGTTGGAGTTCAGAAGAAAACAGACCAACAGGACCAACAGAAGCTGAAATTTGAATATGTGGTTAACAACTGTAGTTTTTAGTTCTGCCTTCACTTTCGGTTTCAAGCCTGAAACAAGCCTGCTTTCAGTGGGATGTGAGAGAGATAACTTAATACCCATCCTCACTGCATAAATGCTAGCCACGGAGCGTCAGGCATGTCATGTCTTTGTGGGTTGTTTTCATGTCTTTCTCTTTTTTCTGAGATATGTCTATTCATATCACTTCCCCTCAATGTAATTAATTTTGTTACAGTGTTTTCTGAGTTCTTCATGGATGCTGAATAGTAATTATTTTCCAGATAACACATTTTTTTACATCACTATGGTCAGAACACCTCACAGGAACCAAAGAAGGAATTGGTGTTTTGAGTTTTTGTTTGTTTGGTTGGTTTGGTTTTGGTTTATGGTTCCAGAGCTCCAGTTGGTTGTGGCCAGCTTTGCCTGAGCAGAGAACATCGAGGTGGTAGGAGTGCTGGGGTTTGTGGAAGCAGCTGTCTGTTTTCCTATGGTGGAAGATAATCAGGAAGACAGTGCCAAAGGAAGAAGCTAGGGCAGGATACAGTCCAAGGACATAAAGACCCCAGCCCCTACTTCCTCCAAACAGATCACATCCCTACTTTCCATCCCCCCCCTACACACACACACATACACACACCAAAATAAAATCAAGGGATTAATTCAATGATCTGGTCATGATCTAATTACCTCTGTAAAATCCAATATGACATACCCAGAGGTATGTTTCAGTAATTCCTTGGAGCTTTGGTCCAAAAAAAAAAAAAAGGAAAGGAAAGGAAAGAAAAGAAAAGAAAAGAAAAGGAAAGAAAAGAAAAGAAAAATCCAAACCTGCATAGACACACAGCTGGCAATGATTTTCATCTGTAGGTTATTTCTCCATTCTGTTATTCCATTTGCTGCAAAGAAACCTTACACAAAGATCTACAGGCAAGTAGACTTCTGAGAGCCAGAGAAATCGTTTTTTCTCCAGGGATGAGCACACTGATTGGTTTTATTCATAATTAAGAATTGAGTCTCTCCTCAGCTGAAAACAGTATATTCACATATTCTCCAAGTGCAATGTGATGGGGATTTAGTGTGTTCTGTGTGGAAGCAGGAGAGACTTCCAACACACTTTCCTTGCTATCTCTTGCAGTGTGCACTGTCTTGGCTTGTCTTACTTCATAACTGCTTTAGTCTTGGGCTGAAAACTTTTCTCAGATGCCTAACTCTCACCATTTGAGAAGAAAAGACCCAGTCAAACCTGGGAAGGCACATCACCCTGAAGATAGAACTCATGCCACACAGCAGAAACATGTAGTTTGTAAATAGCTAGCTGTTCCACAATTCATTCAATCATGCAGATCTTAAAATATTCCTTTGGGTTGCTATTCTAGGTTCCCAAGAGTATGGCTATGGAAGCCACCAAAATAGCTATAGATGCTGGGTTCCGCCATATTGATTCAGCTTATTTCTACCAACATGAGGAGGAAGTAGGGCTGGCCATCCAAAGCAGGATTGCTGATGGCACTGTGAAGAGAGAAGATATATTCTATACTTCAAAGGTATTGCACATATATAGTATGCTGGTGTGCAAGTGAATGAAACTGGTGTGCAAATGAATGAAATTGGTGTGTTGATATTTATATGATTTGATCAGTAGACAAATTAGGCATATTGGTCTAGTGTTTAATTACATACTTTCAACCAATGCTGAACATAGGAAGTTGGTGATCTCTCCTCATCACTGTTTAAATTTGTAACCTTAGTGTAAAATTATTAGTGTTTTAGTCTTACCTGAAAGCAGTGTAATTTAACGTGGACAGAGCTTTGATAAGACTACAGTTTCCTAATCTCTTAGGTGACTGATATTTCTGAAGATTTTTGACATCCGATTTTTACTTTCATCAGTGATAGAGAAGAAAAATTTTCTTCCTGAGCATCTCACAAAACATTGCTAGAGTCTTGTATTGCATCCAATATATATTAAAGTCTCAGGAATATTTCCTTTTGTTTATGTAAATGAAAGGGATATTAACTCTTTCCTATTAAGTGAATGGATAAAAGAATAAGATAGGAGCCTCCTTTGTAAACTCTTGTGAAATATATCTCAGAGGTTGGTTGTTACTGTTATTATATCCGATTTTTACACAAGTATTAGTAATTTCCTTCCATTTTCCTATAGATTTGCCAATAACATTTAAATATACATCAAATTTGACAACAATTAGACAATGGAAAACTCAAGATTTGACAGAGTACTTTTGCTCTGCGGAGATCAGCTTCTGATCAGTTTAAGAACTCTCAATTTTCACTCTCTAACATCTGCAGCTTCCCAGAACATGTCACAGACCAGAGCTGGTCCGGCCTTGCTTGGAACAATCACTGAAAAAGCTTCAACTGGATTATGTTGACCTCTATCTTATTCATTTCCCAGTGCCAATGAAGGTAAGCCTCTTTATCACAACCAGTAATTTCATTGGTGATTTATTTAGACCTAGGCAAACAGATAGAAATGTAATGCATGCATCATGGAAACCATTCAAGATAATTTATGGGAAAATCAAGGGACCCAAATCATGCCAGATGAATGAATTTGGAAAAGTCTTGAGAAATGTGTCTGCATATATATATATATATATATATATATATATATATATATATATATACCCTTTGCTACAGGTTTGTCTTTTGTTCTATCTTCCCCCCATCGGTAGCAAATATGGCTTGTTCAGGGTTCAAGGTTGTTCAAGACATTATCTACATCTTCCTGCATAAAAATTAATCTTGATTTAGTCTTTATCCTCATTTCAAACTGTGGGCTCTTTTTACTTTTAATCTTTGGTTTTTCAGTTAATCTTTTTTTGTTTTTGTGTTTGTTTGTTTGTTTGTTTATTTGTTTAAGATGGGTCTAGCTTTGAACTTGCTATGTAGCCAAAAGTAACAGTAAATGCAGATCCCTCTGCCTCCAAGTGTTAGGATTATAAGTACGCACTCTCATGGCCACTGGTCCACTGACACTGATAACTGCACAAAGTTAGGCAAGTGGAAGGAACAAAAGACTGCTTTAATAAATAAAGTGGTGTCTCCCGTGGAAGAGCGCTGTGCTGGCAGACCGTACATTCTTAGTCTCGAGTGTGTTCCAGCTATGCTGACCTGCTGGCCTCCACTGCTGGCAGCTTTGGACTCTCTTTCAATCATCTGAGTGCTGGGATGACCGTGTGCATCCGGGTACCCGGCTCGTACTGAATGGTTTTGAACTTTTTGTTTCAATTAGCTGGTTTACACACGTTCCTTAAAATCTATGACTTTATTCTTATCTGTAAATGTCAATAATACTACCACATAACTCACAGAGAAGAAAATAGATGAAATGAATTGATACAGCACCTGGAACATGGCCAGCACTTGATAAATATATGTGTCTTAATGTTTGTAAAATAATACGTAACAAAACAAATGATAACTCTTACTCCATGTCTAGAAATAATGGAAACTGTACTCAACTTGACATTGTTTAGTCAACAAAAAAATGACATTTGACTATTGATATCTTCCCAGTGATTCAGTCCCCTTCAGTCTGACCCTTGACATACTGAACTAAAAATAAAAACAAAAACAAAAACAAAAAGCTTAAAATCAAACACAGGATGACAGACTTACGCCATAAATGGTGCTTTCTGGGACACATTAGTTGAGGATAGAAAACATTTGCTCATTAGGATGCTTAAGCTTATGACCTGGAAAACAGATTTCTCAGTAAACACATGCAACATTCTGAAAAGAATCCAAACCCCGGGAATTCATGGGTCACACTTCCTAGGTGGAGCCAGGATTTGTCTACACTTTATTCACCACTGAAAGGGCTGCAAATGGACTCACCCTGAGGAGTTTCTGTCAGCTTTAGGATCTACAGCTGAGTGCTGTTGCTATTGACATTTTTTCTGACGTATCTTTGATGTTTAGAGAAAATTAATCTAAAGAGTTATGCTAATCCCAGTGTCTTATCTACTTTCCCGTTTCCATATTTTCTTTCTTCTTAGTTCATATTTCTCATAACTGAAAATAAAAAAGTCCACAGACCCAGCCAGTATTCATCTATTTATTCACTTGCTTACTTTTGAGACAAGGTCTCACGTAGCTCACCAACGAGTGGAGGGTGAGTTTGAACTTCTCATCCTTCGGTCTCCATCTCCTAAGATCTGGAATTACAGCCATGTACCATGTACTTGGTACATGCAGTGTTGGGGATTGAATCTCAGGCCTTGCGCAAGCTGTATCACACACTCTACCTACCAGCTAAGCTGTATCCCCAGTTCCTTGATGGACAATGTTTAGCTGCCATGTCTAACCTTTGACCTTTGACATTAACATTGATAGGAACACTAATTCTGTAACCATGTCAAGACTGCAATTTCTTATTTGCTGCAGATCATGACCATGTAACTATTGACTTTCTCAGTAGCAGACAGATGTTTCTCCGGGGGAAATCACAATGGTATTAAATAGTAATGCAGGTCAAAAGAGACCTAGGGAAATGCTGTGAATTAACACATATAATAGATGTGTCTTAGTCAGGGTTTCTATTCCTGCATAAACATCATAACCAAGAAGCAAGTTGGGGGAGGAAAAGATTTATTCAACTTACACTTCCACATTGCTGTTCATCACCAAAGAAGGTCAGAACTGGAACCCAAGTAGTCAGGGAGCAGGAGCTGATGCAGAGGCCATGGAGGGATGTTACTTACTGGTTCGCTCCCCCTGGCTTGCTCAGCTTGCTTTCTTTTAGAGCCCAAGACTACCAGCCCAGTGATGGCACCACCCACAATGGACTGGTCTCTACCCACTTGAGGACTAATTGAGAAAATACCTTACAGCTGGATCTCATGGAGGCATTTCCTTAAGGAAGGCTCCTTTCTCTGTGATAACTCCAGCTTGTGTCAAGTTGACACACAAAACCAGACAGTACATGATGTTTGAGAAGAAAAGACATGTCACCTTAAATATTCCTTACAACTTCATACAAAATCTTTTGCAAATATTAACCTAATTTATGAAAACTATGAAACCTAACATATGTATACTGTATACATTGCCATGGGGACAGTCATGAAATTGGTGAGATGGTTATAATGGCTGTTTCTATTCTAGCCAAGCAACAATCTTACTCCAACAGATGAACATGGGATATTATTTGACATTATGTGATCTCCGTGACACATGGGAGGTGAGTACTTGGGATAAAGAACACAGGGGAAGTTAAGAGAGGGAGTCAGGTTGCCACTTCACATGTGAGTGTCAGACATGCATCTTTAGATCAGGAAACTCTTATCTTCACTAGGGCTATTTTGCTGCTGTGGGGAAGAAGGCGTTATTGGAATATATTAGAGACAAATGGGAAAGCATTGGGGGAAATACCTTCTACTGTGTGCAATAGCCTCTCTACTTCCCATGGAGAACAAGGCTGCTTCCTAAGGAAAACAAAGGCATCCTTTCTGTCTTCTGCCCATATTTAAACTTCTCTCTCTCTCTCTCTCTCTCTCTCTCTCTCTCTCTCTCATAGAATAGTTTATTCTGTACTAAATGGGGAGGGGAATTGAGGGGGTAGTAGCGACAAACAAAGGGAAAGAGAGAAGAAGAAGAAGAAGAAGAAGAAGAAGAAGAAGAAGAAGAAGAAGGAAGAAGAAGAAGAAGAAGAAGAAGAAGAAGAAGAAGAAGAAGAAGAAGAAGAAGAAGAGGAAGAAGAAGAAGAAGAAGAAGAAGAAGAAGAAGAAGAAGAAGAAGAAGAAGAAGAAGAAGAAGAAGAAGAAGAAGAAGAAGAAGAAGAAGAAGAGGTCAGGCAGGAGTACATGGAGAAGAGAGAGGGGAAGGGGAATGGGGAGAAAGGGGGATCAGGAGCAAGAGGAGAGAGCAAGAGCAAGAAAGCAAGGCTTCTCTCTTCTTAATAACCAATGCAGTTAGCTTTATTTTCCTTTCCTGACAGTATTCTTTCTAGCAAGACAACATTGCATGTATAACCATCTACCATCAACTTCATAAAGTATTCTTTACTCCCTTCCCCCTACCCCAGGCCATGGAGAAGTGTAAGGATTCAGGGTTAGCCAAGTCCATCGGGGTGTCCAACTTTAACCGCAGGCAGTTGGAGATGATCCTGAACAAGCCAGGGCTCAAGTACAAGCCTGTGTGCAATCAGGTGAGTGATGTATGTATGTATGTATGTATGTATGTATGTATGTATGTATGTATGTTTGTGTGTATGTGTGTATGTATGTATGTGTGTATGTGTATGTATGCATGTATGTATGTATATGTACATATGTATGCATGTATATGTATGTGTGTATGTGTATATATGTGTATGTATGTATGCATGTATGTATATGTACATATGTATGTGTATATATGTATATGTGTATGTATATGTACATGTGTGTATGTATATGTATATGTATGTGTGTAGTATATACATATGTGTATATGTATGTGTATATGTATGTGTGTATATGTATGTATGTATGTATGTATAACTTGCTCAGTTTGTATAGTGTTACTTGTATGTATGTTTTCGAGCCTGACCATTGTATTATATAACCAACTGATATCGATTTCCCTAGAGGATTTTTTAAAAACAATTTATTTTTTTATTTTGTATGTAAGATATATGTAAGAAGTCTTTCTTTCTGTCCATCTCTGTCTCTGTCTCTCTCTGTCTCTCTCTCTCTGAGGGGGGCAGGCATGCTGTGGTGCATGTATGGATGTCAGAGGTCAACCTCATAGGGTTGGTTTTGCTTTTCTCTTTTCACCTTTATGAGGGTTCTGGAGATTGAACTCAGGTCCCACCGGGCACATGTGGCAAGCTCATTCATCCACCTCTCTCTGCTTCAGTGCCCAGGTATACTCAGCAGAATCCCTGCCAAACTCACTCTTTTGTCCTTCATACCTGTCCTCGTGAGTCCTCACACAAATTCTTGCTTTACTGGTACAGTGCAAAATCCAAAGCTTAGTGAGCTTCTTTTCCATGCAGCATCTGAGGTTACCAGCACTAAACTATACATACTTACATATATACACACATATATGTACTTGTGTATCACACCTCCTTTGGGGGTCAAATGACCCTTTCACAGGGTTGCACATCAGATATTTACATTATGACTCCTAACAGTAGCAAAATTATAGTTATAAAGTAGCAACAAAATAATTTTATGGTTGGGAGTCATCACAACGTGAAGTACTATATTAAAGGGTCACAGCAGTAGGAAGGTTGAGAACCACTGTCTATACACACAGGCATATATATTTGAATCATATCTGTAGAAATGCTGTACACAAGTCATAACCAGATTCTGTTTGCACTGAAGGTTTGGAGTAAGAGAGGGTGAGCTACTGCTTCAGGAAACTGGTGATGTAGTTTATGGAAGGATTATGTTTGCACATTTGAATGCCCACATTCCATTACCTTCCAAGCAGGGCAACGAAAGTGAGATGATTTTGTTATGGCTAACAAACATTTACTATGCAGTCACTTTGTGGCAATAAGGCAGATTATATAGGTAGTAAATGAAAACCTTCTGTTGTAATAATGGCCAGGGGAGTCATTCGTTCTACACGCTGAGCCTGCACTAGACATCTCTTCACCATTTCAGTACTTCTGCTCACCCCAATTATCCCTTTTGGGATGAGTATTAACATGGAAGCCTTTGTCATGACAACCCGAAGAGAGCAACGGAGGAGATGCTGTGGATGCTGATCCACATCACCTCTGGTCAATGTTGACATCACCGTCAACCCACACTGAGCTGGCCTGAGAGGGGTGAGCATGGTGTTTTGGTGATACTTTGAAGACAATAAAGTTTTGTTCTATGAGGCACATGTGACCACCACTGCTGTCTTTTCTCTGCGTGGCTTGTTTCCATCTGAGTCACTGAAGAAAACTAAAATTTTGAGTGTTGACAGGGAAGGATGTGAACAGCCAGCTTGGAAGGATTAGCGGTTGGGTGTGTGGGGTTGAGGAGAGGGGACTTGAACAATCCTCTGTTTGAGATACATACGTGGACATGTTAATAGGCTTACCCTATAGACAAAGAGAACTTCCCTCCTGTGATGGTTTGCATATGCTTGGACCAGGGAGTAGCACTATTAGAAGGTGTGGCCTTGTTGGAGGAAGTGTGTCACTGTGGGGGTGCATTATCATCGAGGCAGGCATGGTGCAGGAGGAGCTGAGTGCTACATCTTCACCCGAAGGAAGCCAGGAACAGACTCAGAATCCTAGGAGGAGCTTGGAGGAGGGTCTCTAAGCCCACCCCCACGGAGAGGCTGAAAACTAAATCAGCTGACAGGTGAAAAACTGCTGAATATTTTATTCTGTATCCAACTTGCTTAGTTTTAGAAATAGACTTGAACTTGATATGCATTATCCTTTCAAAAATTTTTATTGATGATGATGATTATTATTATCATTATCATTATTATTGTGTCTGATGGACGTTAATTGTGGGGACATGCGTGCAACAGGGCACGTGGCAGGCAGAGGACAACTCAGTCGTGGGGTCTCTCCTTCTGCCATGTGTCCTGGGGACTGAAGTCTGGTCATCAAGCTTGTGTGACAAACTCTTTTTCCCAGCTGAGCCATCTTGCCAGCTCTCTTTCAAATATAACAACGGTATATACATACATATAAGACACAAAGTAATCTCAAATTCATTATTCGGGATGCACTATTTAAGTGGTAAATAACAGATTTCAGACAAAGTCTTCAAACTCAAACCATTTGAAAACAGTGCATAAACACAGCAGGACACTTTCAAAAACCACTAGCCTTTTGTAGTCTCTTTTACAAAAGCGCACATTTTGAATAGATTTGGGAGGATAAAATTTATCAGCGAGTTTTGAGGCTCTAAACCTTTATTTTAGATGTCCTTTCGGCAAAGCACGAGACAGGGTCATGAGTAGTGGTCTTTTAAAGGTTGTTAAGGACATGGTTACTTTTCTTTTTATTTATTTTATGTATATGACTACAATGCAGCTATCTTCAGACTCACCAGAAGAGGGCGTCAGATCCCATTACAGATGGTTGTGAGCCACCATGTGGTTGCTGGGAATTGAACGCAGGACCTCTGGAAGAGCAGTCAGTGTTCTTAACTACTGAGCCATCCCTCCAACCCTGGACATAGGTATTTTTAACACAAGCTTCCAAGCACCCTTCTTATGGCATGTTTTGTCATGGCCCAGAGAAGTGGTTCTCAATGGGTGAGTCGCGACCCCTTTGAGGTCACAGACCAAATATAGTGCCTATCATAGTTACATTATGGTTTATAGCAAACCTACAGTGATGAATTAGCAATGAAAAAATGTTATGGTTGGGGATCACACACTATGAGGAACTGTATCAAGGGGTCGCAGTGCTAGGAAGGTGGAGAACCACAGTCCCAGAGGCTTTCTGAAGCCGCCGCCCTCAGGAGACACATAACTGCCCAACCTGCTCATCCCATATGTCTTAGTCAGGGTTTCTATTCCTGCACAAACATCATGACCAAGAAGCAAGCTGGGGAGGAAAGGGTTTATTCAGCTTACACCTCCACACTGCTGTTTCATCACCAAAGGACGTCAGGACTGGAACTCAAGCAGGTCAGGAAGCAGGAGCTGATGCAGAGGCCATGGATGGATGATACTTACTGGCTTGCTTCCCCTGGCCTGCTTAACTTGCTCTCTTATAAAACCCAAGACTACCAGCCCAGGGATGGCATCACCCACAATGCGCTAGGTCTCTCCCCTTGATCACTAGTTGAAAAAATGCCTTACAGCTGGGTTTCATGGAGGCATTTCCTCAAGGAAGGCTCCTTTCTCTGTGATAACTCCAGCTTGTGTCAAGTTGACACAAAAAACAGCCAGTACACCATATCACATCCACATACCTGTAGAATCCCTTCCTTAAGTTAGAGGAGGCATTCCTTTCACCGGTCCTGGAATCTTGGGTTAGCTTTTAAATCTGCTAACTCTCCGAGTGACCATCTGGGTTTAAATACCATCTATGGGCTGAGAAACCCTAGATCAGGATCCGTTGTACAGCTTCCCCTAAACACTCTAGACAGGAAGCCAGGTGATTCTCCATAGCCTTGCTTCCATTTCAGCGACATCTGGAACTTGGTGTTTCTCAAAACAAGCTCCCTTATATCTCCTACCACCTGCTGAATATCTCCTGTCACGGCATTCGTAGACTTTATGAATGACATTCAGTCATTTTGCCCAAGAGATTTTAGCTTTTTATAACTCTACATTTTACTTGTACTCAAGAGATCTGAGTAAAAAAATGAAATTTAGAATACGTCAGAGCTCGTTGCAGCTGATTTAGATACATCACAGACACACAAAATCTGAGGTAAAGCAGCTACAGTTGGAATGTTATCAAAACTTTCACTTTGATAATAACTCAAATACCTAAGAATAAATTTAACACCGATTACAGAGCTTCCACAGAGAAAAATAATAAGATATTGAAGACAAAATCTAAGACTTGAACAAGTAGAAGAAAATGCTTTCTATTCCTGTAATAGGGCAGATGACGTACCGAAATACAAATTTACTTGAAGTAATGTATACTTTCATACAGTACATTTTATATTCTAGAAGTCTTTTTAATTGGATACAATTTTCATCAGATGTATATGAAGCATTAATGAATAACAAAAAATTTACAAAAATACAATCTTATTTCACTGGTGATGACCATTCTCAGTTCAGAGGACTTGTCTGACTTGAGATGAATACCTGAAGCCAGGGTGTTCAAGTTGCTTTTGGATATATCGGTTGTATCTAAGCAAGCATGTCTTTATGAAATTAAAGGACCCAAAGTTTTCCCACAAATCAGAATGACTGAGAACATTAAAGCGTTTATTACACGGACACAGTTCCCTGAGACAGCACTGTTGGAGGAAGCACAGGCGAGCCACTAGGTGGCACTAGAAACCTCACACTGTAAGCAAGCATCAACACTGGTTTCCCGCTAGAGGGAAACAAGTGACCTTAAGACTTACTAGCTGTGGGTGAATATGTTACACTTGGAAAATTCATGCTCACTCTGCTTCTCACAGGGTGTAATCTGGAGCTGTCTAAACTTTCCAGATATTTCTGGGCAATTTGGAGTTTACATGAAAAAAATGAGTGACGTCACAGCTCTGCTACATAGAGATTAACATCGTGGTTAATACAGCCCACCATGATTGGTATACCTGGGAAACGAATAGAGACGAGGAGAGCTGACGGCTGAGACCTGTGTTAGGACACATTTCCATCACATTTAAATGAACCATAGTAAACATATATTATAAAGACATTAACAATAATGCCTTCAGTCAGAGAGCTAGATGGCCCAGTTTGGTGGGCAGGAATCACAGAACAAATTCATCACATCTGGGGAAGTGCCCAGGTTAACGTGACATTGGGACCGCAGATTAAGGTACACTTATAGGAAGGCTTTTTAAACAATCTTTGTTTAGGTAGTGATGTTGTTTGTGCCTTTTGTGGTATTGTGCTCTGCAGTGCAGGCTTAGATCTTTCAAAACCCTACTTTTAATAAGGGATCTCAAACGTTTCGACCCCCTTCCAGCCAACCATCCAAACACAGGGGAGAGAGGATGGTAACTAGGACAAGGAGTGTGGACTGTTTAGGAGTGGTTTTTGGGGACAATTCCAACTCTGTGGTCAGGGCATTAGCACTCCAGTTCTGTAGTGACAGGATTTCAAACATGGATCAGCAGCAGTGACACAATCTATCAGAAATAGACAGGCCCCCACCAAATCGGCACAAATCGGTGGGAGTGGCCGGGACCAGCTGGGACACCAGAAGTTCTTTGCCATGGCTCTCTCAACGAAGTGAAGATCAGCAGAGACATGAGACCAACAAAGTGTTACAAGGCTAACTCTGCAAGCTCTCTGTCACTGTCTGGTGAGTCCTATTTACACTCTGGACATCACACGTCCTCTTGCCTCAGCAAAATACCATGTGAGACTGCATCACATGACATGATCGGAAACTTCTTCTTCAGGGCTCTGCAAATGTCAAGAGGAGATAGCTAGGGTCTTTCCTCAGAGGCTAACGGAGGAGTCTGAGTCATAACTGATATCAAATGTGTTGGGAACAAGCTAGAGGAACTTACTCTAAGAACTACCATTTTGTTTTCAGACTCCATTTAATCATAGGAGAAACTGAACTCAAGATCTCAGGCCCTAGGGGAGTTGGGGGCTTCCCAATAGCTGACCAACTTCTGTTGTAAGGAAACAGTTGTCTGAGTCCAGACATCTCGAGGACAATGGCTCCATCTTGCTGACAGGGTCAAACAAGTTCATGTTTCCAGTCCTAGGGACCAACTTCTCTCCTGATTAATGGAAACTCCCCTGCTCAGCCCCTCATGTCATTATATGATTGGACAATGCTATAGCCCACCCCACTCTCCCACTGCTCTGTAGTATTACCTTTTAAATATGCTGTACAGTGTCCTTTCAGGATCGTAGTCCAGCTCCTGAGTCTGTTCTGCAGCCCTGATCAATCAGTACCGGCTTGATGACAATAAATTTCTGTCATCTGCATTGACCTGGTGTTTGAGTTATATTGGACATATGTTGGATTTAAGAAGACCCCACAATGAAATATAGTTAATGTGAAGTGTTGTGGGGACACAGGACAGGAAACAGGTGGACTCACCCTGGTTAGGTAAGAATTCTGGGAGGGAGACTTTCTATTTCACTATAAAATAACATTTGAGGTGTTTCATAAACTATGCATGAGAATCTAACAATAGAACAGAAGGACATTGATGCTGGCACCATGGCAACATAAGGCTGAGTGTGGGCCATTGTGGGCAATGTGGCTGTCAGCAGAAAGGGGCAGGTGGAGACAACAAGCAGGGAGGACACTAGAAAGGTAGGTCAGAACCCAGCGCTAAGAACCTTCAGATAATGAGGACCCATGGAAAGCTTCTAGCTGTCTCAGTACACTCGGACCTGTGTCTCCTTAGAGACAAAGAACTGCTAAAGAGGAGGAAGGGATGAAGCTGGAGATTCAGGGAGCCAGAGAGCATTTGCAGAGAGTGAAGCCAATACCAGTGGCACTTGCCCGATTAAAACCGGGGCAGCTGGCTCTAACTCCTGCCTCACATTTTCAGGAAATGGGGTGTAGGGTAGCCCATCTTCTCACATGTGTGAATAAATGAAACTACATTCGGTTGCAACCTGCAACTCTTGCTCTCTCCCGAGTGCTTCTAAACTACCACACAGGGCAAGCAAAACTTCCTCTGCTAAATTTCTGCATGATTAGAAATAAAAGAGAGATCTAAAATCTATCCCAGGGGGTGGAGGGATGACTCAGAGGTTAAAAGATTGGCTGCTCTTCTAGAGGACTTGAATCTGACCCACAGCACCCATGTAGAGATTCACAACCATCTGCAACTCTAGCCCCAGGGTCTGATGCTCTCTCTGACCCCTGCAGGCACCAAGCACGATCATACACAGATCATACGTGCAGACCAGATATCCAAATACATTAAATAAAAAAAATTAAATAGTAAATAGAAATCAAATAAAATCTACAACACATAGTTTGGAAATTACTGATTTCCCACCAATCAAGCAGCAGGCTGGAAGCAAGTTAAACTAACTTCTCTGAGGCCCTTTATACAAGATGGCTGACACAGCCACTACGTATGTTTACTGTATACCACAGACTTTGGAGACAGTAAGTATTCCATACATGTAGGCTTCTTTTGCTGCTGCCATAGCTTCTGTAGTATCTTCTATGGTGTCCTATTGGCCAGTCAGTGTGGTATTCTCCATTTCATAAGTCGGAATTGAACTTTCTTTAGTTTTAATGAACTACAAATGACCACTTACATTTTTTTTTAAAGAACGCAATTCTGCAGTTTTTTGTTTCCATCATAATAAGAACAAAAATTATTGGTCCTTCTCCCTGGGAACCAAACAGATAATGAAGGCTTGATCTGATCTGGGTATAAAGTGGTCCCCAAATGGCTCACTATGGGAGAGTTGACCACCAGTTGGTGATGCTGTTAGAGACAATCTGGGGCTTCATAAAAGGTAGGCCTACCTGGAGAAGCTAAGTATCTGGGCTGGAGGTAGGGCTACATATTGTTTGGGGTTGACCTTCCTGTCTGCCCCCAGGGTGGGAGGCCCACTCCTCTACCCACTTTTCCTACCACCAAAGACTGAAACTTCTCAGTTCACCGGCTAAACTGAATCTCACTCCTTTGAGATCATGAGATCTCAAATATCAGAGATATTTGTCATAACAGATGTACAGGACATCGAATTCGGAAGCTCTTTTTCCTAAAAACACATGCTAATTTTTTTAATGAATCTTTTACGTTCTTGCATGTCTGTTCAAGTCTTTCCTTTTGTAATTTTGAATTATGTCTAAGTACGTGTGTCTGGATAGGGGTCTGTGTACAGGAGTGCAGGTGTCCATGGAGCTGAGGTATCTGATCCCCCTCAAGGAGACACAGGCTGTTGAGAGGAACCTAACATGGAGGCTGAAAACTGAGCTCAGGTTCCCAGCTATTTAAACCCTGAACCACTTCTGCAGCTCACTTTTTTAATTACAACTTTATTGATTATTTTTGTTGTGCTTATGTATGTGTACACACCTGTACAGGGCACAGCACACATAGATACAAGCTTCAGGAGTCAGTTCTCTCTCTCTACCGCGTGAGTCTCAGGGAATCAAATTCTGGTCATCAGTCTTGACAGCAGGGACCTTGACCTGCTGAGCCATCTCCCCGGCCTTTTTCTCCAATGGATGAAGCCTCGAAAATACATTTTCAACTTCAAAAGTTTTCTAGTTTACATTTTGAGCAAGAATGAAATTTTGATGGCATTTTCAACCACCTAAAGAAAAGTTAAAACTAAAGACAAAGTCGAGCGCTTAAAATAGAAACCTAAATGTAAAATATCTCTGTAGCTAAAGACGCGGTTTGGATTTTTTTTTTTTTTTTTTTTTTGGTTCTTTTTTTCGGAGCTGGGGACCGAACCCAGGGCCTTGCGCTTCCTAGGCAAGCGCTCTACCACTGAGCTAAATCCCCAACCCCCGGTTTGGATGTTTTACACTCATTCTTTTAGTGCCTTGGATTTGCTTTTGGTTAGAAGGTGCTGGGTAGAACATACAACCATCGCAAAGCTTGGCCCTGCCTAGTGTGTACATTTGTTACACAGAAAATGTCTTCGGCCAGACTCGCAACTTCAAATGACCAATCAGGGTCCAGCAAGGGCTCACTCCATTTCCAGGTTCTCTTGAGGATGAAGCAGGAAAATGGTTTGAGCAACACGGTGAGAGCCTAACACTTAATAAGAACGACAAGAAAGAAAAGCAGCTCACAAAGGCTTAAACAGGAAGAGAATTTATTGTTCTACATGAGTTAAAAGCTCCGTGCACAGCTGGATACCAGGTCGAAGTGGAAGCTGACGGTTTCCTTGGAAAGTCCTTTGCGTCGTCGGATGGTGTTTTGCTGGGGCAGACGCGTGAAGGAGTGTTCTCCTGGAGTGGACACGGGTGAAAGGATGTCTTGCTAAAGCGAGCACGTGAAAGCATAGGTGACGAAGGATTTTCCTCTAACGACACACATGTTGTGGTTCACCTTACCATCCCTTGCTGACTGTTTGTTTGACTCCATAGAGAAAAACTCACCAAAAGAAAAAAAAACCTTCTGGTGTTGTTCTAACGGCTTCTTGCTGCTTCCTCAGACTCAGGCTGATTAGCAGAATGATACCAGCTGACAGAGACTCACATGCTAACACAAGACCCATGCTGAGGCAAGACCTGTGGAGGACACATGATGTTTGAAGGGAGTATCACTAGAACTCAACCGACAGTGGGAAGTGGGGCTGGATTGCATAGCCAGCTTTGCAATACATTGTTGGTCTCATGTCTTAGCTGATCTTCACTTCATTTAAATAGGCACAGCAAAGAACTTCTCCTTGAGTAATCGTTCCTGATGACTCATGCCGATTCAGCTGAGGCCTGGCTATCCCTGCTAGGACGTGCCACTGCTGCTGATTCGTGTTTGCTATCCCAAGACTACTGAACTGGACTGCTGGTGTATTTATGAAATGTTTGCGAGTGGATTGAGCTGCCGTTGCTGATTTCTGTGAACTGAACTGCTGATGTCCTGACAACACGGACTGCATTTGCTCCAAAGAACAATATCTAAACATCTATTTCCCCTGTATCCCAATAACCTTTCTTTCCCACTACCTCTGGTAGGCAATGGGCTAGAAGGGAAGTTAAAGCATTTAAGAACCCATATTTAAAGTAGGACTTGGGAAAAACTGAATCCTACACCACGCCCCATGAGATAACCAGGCGCTGGTTTCTGTGGGCTGCTGCTTTCCCATGTTAGCACCACTTGCAGAATCGGACCCTGTTCAAGGAGAGGCTATCACCATTATTTGAGTAATAGATGGTTCACAAAGCATCCTTTCTGGGTATGTCTGTGAGGGTACAATTAAGGTCCAGGAGTCTCTGAACGAAGACCCCAGGCTCAAATAGTATGCAAAAGCAAAGAACGTTTATTTTTCAGAAATTACCAACCATTCATCAAAGTGGCAATAACCTGAGGAGTTCTCAGACCACCTTTTATGCAGGTCTAGGTAAATTTTCTAGAAGGGTTAGGTAACCTCTGATATGATTGGTAGGAGCAAAGCGGTGACATTAGTACAATTTTGACTGCCTACTATGTTAGTTTCATTCTCTCTGGTGAGACCTTGAAGAATTTCAGAGACCAGCTCAGCTCTAGTCTCATTATCTCCTCCCGACAGATGACAAGAGGATTGCCTCAGCTCTGGAGCAATCCTCCTTAGTGCTGGGGCATTGATTAAAGACCCATTGTCAGTGGCTGTCTCTGAGGAGCCCAGTTGGCTTCCTGGGAAATTGAAATGTTCCCACTTTTAAGGTTTTCATTTCTCAGTGGACCTCTCGGTACTACCCAAAGAGACTGGCATCTGAATTACTGGGCTGAGTCAGAAGACTGCTCTTCCTAGAGAGGACAGGCACTGTCAAGTCCACAGGGTACCTGGAGAAATTGATGTAGGATAAATGAAATCTCCCTCTCCCTCCCCCTCTCCCTCCCCCTCTCCCTCTCCCTCTCCCTCTCCCTCTCCCTCTCCCTCTCCCTCTCCCTCTCCCTCTCCCTCTCCTTCTCCCTCTCCCTCTCCCTCTCCCTCTCCCTGTCATGCATACACTCTCTGCATATAGGGATCATCTCTTATCCTTAGGCATAAAAAACTCCAGGTTCTCTAGCCTTCAGACTCCAAGACTCACGCCAGCAGTCTCCCAGATCATCAGGTCTGCAGACTTGAATTAGGCCATGCTATTGGAATTTCTGTTAGGGGTTATGCATAGTTTTAGTTTATGATACATTCATGTACTTGGAACAGAGCCGAATCCAGAGAAGGTGCTCACTGGTGCTTGGATGGATGGATGGATGGATGGATGGATGGATGGATGGATGGATGGATGGATGGATACATGCATACTTGAATGGATGAATGAATTGGTGGGTGGATGGATGGGTGAATGGGTAGGCAGATGGATAAGTAAATATGTAGATGAAGGAGGTCATGAAATCCTAACAAAGGAACAAGGTACATCATCCTGTTATGCTCAAGGATCATCAAGAAGCATATTACCAGTAGAACCATCTTAGTTAGGGTTTTATTTGCTATGAAGAGATACCATGACCAAGGCTACTCTTTTTTTTTAATTGGATATTTAATTTACATTTCAAATGTTAATCCTTTTCCTGGTTTCCCATCCATAAATTCCCATCCCATGACCTCTTGCCCTTCTTCAATGAGGGTGTTCCCCCACCCACCAACCCCTTCCCACCTTCCCCACCCTGACATTCCCTTACACTGGGGAGGTTGAACCTTGGTAGGACCAATGGTTTCTCAAATTGGAGCCTAACAAGGCCATCTTCTGCTACATATGCAGCTGGAGCCATGGGTCTCTCCATTTGTACACTTTGAATAGTGGCTTAGTTTCTAGAAGCTCTGGTTGATTGGTATTGTTGTTCTTATGGGGTTGAAAAACCCCTTCAGCTCCTTCAATCCTTTCTCTAACTCCTCCAAAGGGGACCCCATTCTCAGGTCAATGGTTGGCTGCAAGCATCCACCTCTCTATTTGTAATGCTCTGGCAGAGCCTCTCAGGGAGACACCTATATCAGGCTCCGGTTAGCATGCATTTCTTGGCATCCACAATACTGTCTGGGTTTTTGGCTATACATGGGATAGATCCCCAGGTTGGGCAGTATCTAGATAGCCTTTCTTCAGTCCCTGTTCCACTCTTTGTATTTTGTTCTCCCTTCTAAGAAGGACTGAGGCATCCACTTTGGTCATCCTTCTTCTTGAGCTTCATGTGGTCTGTGGATTGTATCTTGGGTAATTCGAGTGTTTGGGCTAATATCCACTTATCAGTGAGTGCATACCATGTGTGTTGTTTTGTGATTGGGTCACCTCACTCAGGGTGATATTTTCTAGTTCCATCCATTTGCCTAAGAATTTCATGAAGACATTGTTTTTGATAGCTGAGTAGTACTCCATTGTGTAGATATACTACATTTTCTGTATCTGTTACTCTGTTGAAGGACATCTTGGATGTCTCCAGCTTCTGGCTATTATAAATAAGGCTGCTATAAACATAGTGGAGCATGTGTCCTTGTTGTATGTTGGAGTATCTTGTGGGCATATGCCCAAGAGAGGTATAGCTGGGTCCTCAGGTAGTTCAATGTCCAATTTTCTGAGGAACTGCCAGGCTGATTTCCAGAGTGATTGTACCAGCTTGCAATCCCACCAACAATGGAGGAGTGTTTGTCTTTCTCCACATCCTTGCCAGCATCTGCTGTCATCTGAATTTTTGATCTTAGCCATTCTGACTGGTGTGAGGTAGAATCTCAGAGTTGTATTGATTTGCATTTCTTTGATGACTAAGGATGTTGAACATTTTTAGGTGTTTCTCGGCCATTCAATATTTCTCAGTTGAGAATTCTTTGTTTAGCTCTGTAGCCCATTTTGTAAAAGGGTTATTTAATTCTTTGGAGTCTAACTTCTTGAGTTCTTTGTATATATTGGATATTAGCCTTCTATCAGATGTAGGATTGAGAAAGATCTTTTCCCAATCTGTTGGTTGCCCTTTTGTCCTAACCACAGTGTCCTTTGCCTTACAAAAGCTTTGCGATTTTATGAGGTCGCACTTATCAATTCTTGATCTTAGAGCATAAGCCATTGGTGTTTTGTTCAGGAAAATTTCCCCAGTGTCCATGTGATCAAGACTCTTCCCCACTTTTTCTTCTATTAGTTTGAATATATCTGGTTTTATGTGGAGGTCTTTGATCCACTTGGACTTGAGTTTTGTACAGGGTGATAAGAATGGATCAATTTGCATTCTTCTACATGCTAACTTCCAGTTGAACCAGCACCATTTGTTGAAAATGCTCTTTTTTCCACTGGATAGTTTTAGCACCTTTGTCAAAAGTCAAATGACCATAGATGTATGGGTTCATTTCTGGGTCTTCAATTCTAGTCCAATGATCTACTTCCTGTCTCTGTACCAATACAATACAGTTTTTATCACTATTGCTGTGTAATACTGCTTGAAGTTAGGGATGGTGATTCCCCCAGAAGTTCTTTTATTGTTGAGAATAGTTTTCGATATCCTGGGTTTTTTATTTTCCAAACGAATCTGCAAATTCCTCTTTCTAACTCCATGAAGAATTGAGTTGGAATTTTGATGGGGATTGCATTGAATCTGTAGATTGCTTTTGGCAAAATGGCCATTTTTACTATATTAATCCTGCCAACTCA
Source organism: Rattus norvegicus (assembly GCF_021556685.1). Taxonomy (NCBI): domain Eukaryota; kingdom Metazoa; phylum Chordata; class Mammalia; order Rodentia; family Muridae; genus Rattus; species Rattus norvegicus. The sequence goes on along the minus strand of NC_141542.1, from coordinate 81,574,292 downwards.
TGAGCATGGGAGTCCTTTCCATATTCTGAGATCTTCTTCAATTTCTTTTTTCAGAGACTTGAAGTTCTTGTCATACAGATCTTTCACTTGCTCACCAAGGTATTTTAATATTATTTGTGGCTATTGTGAAGGATGACATTTTCCTAATTTCTTTCTCAGCCTGTTTATCCTTTGAGTAGAGCAAGGCTACTGATTTGTTTGAGTTAATTTTATATACAGCAACTTGGCTAAAGTTGTTTATCAGCTGTAGGAATTCTCTGGTGTAATTTTTGGGGTCACTTAAGTATACTATTATATCTTCTGCAAATAGTGATATTTTTACTTCTTCCTTTCCAATTTTTTCTCCTTTTTGTTGTCTAATTGCTCTGGCTAAGACTTCAAGTATTAAATTCAATAGGTAGGGAGAGAATGGGTAGCCTTGTAAGTCCCTGATTTTAGTGGGATTACTTCAGGTTTCTCTCCATTTAGTTTGATGTTGGCTACTGGTTTGCTGTATACTGTTTGTACTATGTTTAGGTATGGGCCTTGAATTCCTGATCTTTCCAAGACTTTTAACATGAAGGAGTCTTGAATTTTGTCAAATGCTTTCTCAGCATCTAACGAGATGATCATGTGTTTTTTTTCTTTGAGTTTGTTAATTTAGTGGATTATGTACATGGATTTCCATATATTGAGCCATCCCTGCAACCCTGGGATGAAGCCTACTTGATCATGATGGATGATCATTTTGATGTGTTCTTGGATTTGGTCTGTGAGAAGTTTATTGAGTATTTTTGCATCAATATTCATAAAGGAAATTGATCTGAAGTTTTCTTTCATTGTTGGGTCTTTGTGTGATTTAGGTATAAGCATAATTGTGCTTTCATAGAAGGAATTGGGTAGTATTTCTTCTGTTTCTATTTTGTGGAATAGTTTGAACAGTATTGGTATTGGGTCTTCAATGAAGTTCTGACAGAATTCTGCAGTAAATTCATCTGGTCCTGGGCTTTTTTTTTTTTTTTTTGGTTGGGAGACTTTTAATGACTGCTTCTATTTCTTTAGGAGTTATGGGACAGTTTAGATGATTTATCTGATACTGATTTAACTTTGGTACCTGGTATCTGTCTAGAAAATTGTCCATTTCGTCCAGATTTTCCAGTTTTGTTGAGTATAGGCTTTTGTGGTAGGATCTGATGACTTTTTGAATTTCCTCAGATTCTTTTGTTTTGTCTCCCTTTTCATTTCTGATTTTGTTAATTTGGGCACACTCTCTGTGCTCTCTGGTTAGTCTGCTAAGAGTTTATCTATCATGTTGATTTTCTCAAAGAACCAGCTCCTGGTTTTCTTTGTATAGTTCTTTTTGTTTCTACTTGGTTGATTTCAGTCCTGAGTTTGATTATTTCCTGCCTTCTACTCCTCTTTGGTGTATTTGCTTCTTTTTGTTCTAGAGCTTTTAGGTGTGCTGTCAAGTTGCTAATCTATGCTCTCTCCAGTTTCTTCCTGCAGGCACTCAGAGCTATGAGTTTTCCTCTTAGCACTGCTTTCATTGTGTCCCATACTTTTGGGTATGTTGTGCCTTCATTTTCATTAAATTCTAAAAAGTCTTTAATTTCTTTTTCTATTTCTTCCTTGACCAAGTTATCTTTGAGTAGAGTGTTGTTCAGCTTCCATGTGTATGTGGGCTTTCTGTTGTTTTTGTTGTTATTAAGGCCAGCCTTAGTCCATGGTGATCTGATAGGATGCATGAGATTATTTCAATTTTCTTGAATCTGTTGAGGCCTGTTTTGTGACTGATTACATGGTCAATTTTGGAGAAGGTACCATGAGGTGTTGAGAAGAAGGTATATTCTTTTGTTTTAGGATGAAATGTTCTATAGATATCTGCTAAATCCATTTGGTTCATAGCTTCTGTTAGTTTCTCTGTTCTCTGTTTAGTTTCTGTTTACATGATCTGTCCATTGATGAGAGTGGGGTGTTGTGTGATGTGCAATGTGTGCTTTGAGCTTTAGTAAGGTTTCTTTTATGAATGTAGGTGCCCTTGCATTTGGAGCATAGATATTCAGGATTGAGAGTTCATATTGGATATTTCCTTTGATGAATATGAAGTGTCCTTCCTTATCTTTTTTGATAACCTTCTATACCTTTTTTTATAAAAAGTTGATTTTATTCAATATTAGAATGGCTACTCCAGTTTATTTCTTCAGACCATTTGCTTGGAAAATTGTTTTCCAGCCTTTCACTCTGAGGTAGTGTCTGTCTTTGTCACTGATGTGTGTTTCCTGTATGCAGCAAAATCCTGGGTCCTCTTACTAGTCTCTTACTCTATGCCTTTTTATTGGGGAATTGAGTCCATTGATGTTGAGAGATATTAGGGACCAATGATTGTTGTTTCCTGTTATTTTTGTTGTTAGATGTGGAATTATGTTTGTATGACTATCTTCTTTTGGGTTAGTTGAAAGAAGATTACTTTCTTGCTTTTTCTAGGGTATAGTTTCCCTCCTTGTGTTGTAGTTTTCCATCTATTATCCTTTGTAGTGCTGGATTTGTTGAAAGATATTGTGTAAATTTGGTTTTGTCATGGAATATCTTGGTTTCTCCATCTATGTTAATTGGGAGTTTTACTGGATACAGTAACCCGGGCTGGCATTTGTGTTCTCTTAGGGTCTGTATGACATCTGTCCAGGATCTTCTGGCTTTCATAGTCTCTGGTGAGAAGTCTGGTGTAATTCTTATAGGTCTGCCTTTATATATTACTTTACTTTTTTCCCTTACTGCTTTTAATATTCTTTCTTTGTTTTGTGCATTTTGTGTTTTGACTATTATGTGACAGGAGGAATTTCTTTTCTTGTAAATCTATTTGGAGTTCTATGGGCTTCTTGTATGTTTATGGGACTCTCTTTCATTAGGTTAGGGAAGTTTAGGGAAGTTTTCTTCTATAATTTTGTTGAAGATATTTACTGGCCCTGTAAGTTGGGAGTCTTCACTCTCTTCTATACCTATTATCCTCAGATTTGATCTTCTCATTGTGTCCTGGATTTCCTGGATATTTTTGGTTAGGAGCTTTTTGTGTTTAACGTTTTCTTTGATAATTGTTTCAATGTTTTCTATGGTATTTTCTGACCCTGAGATTCTCTCTTCTCTTTTGTATTCTGTTGGTAATGCTTGCATCTATGACTCTGATCTCTTTCCTAGGTTTTCTAACTCTAGGCTTATCTCCCTTTGTGATTTCTTTATTGTTTCTATTTCCATCCTTAGATCCTGGATGGTTTTGTTCAATTCCTTGACCTGTTTGGTTGTGTTTTCCTGTAATTCTTTAAGGGATTTTTGTGTTTCCTCTTTAAGGGCTTCTACCGGTTTACCTGTGTTGTCCTGTATTTCTTTAGGGAGTTATTTATATCCTTCTTAAAGACCTCTAACATCATCATGAGTTGTGATTTTAAATTAAAATCTTGCTTTTCCAGTGTGTTGGAATATCCAGGGCTTGCTATGACAGGGGAACTGGGTTATGCTGATGCCAAGTGGCCTTGGTTTCTGTTGCTTAGGTTCTTGCCCTTGCCTCTTGCCATCTGTTTATCTCTGGTGTTAGGTGGCCTTGCTGTCTCTGACAGTGGCTTGACCCTCCTGTAAGGCTGCGTGTCAGCAGTCCCGGGAGACCGACTTTTTCCCAGTGGTATCTGTGTACAGAGAGCTGTGTCACAGGGTCAGTTCTGGGCTCAGGCAGATACTGGAAGGATCCTATCCCAGACTGTTCCTTGGTTGCTGTGTCCTGAGGACTCCAGGCAGGTCCCTAGGAGCAGAAGTGGTTTTATCTCTGCTCTCAGGTATGTCAGTGCTTCTGGAGACCAGCTTTTAGCTCCAGGCACAGGCAGAAACCAGAAGGATCCTGTTCCAGACTGCTCCTAGGTTCCTGTGTCAATGGGGCTCCATGTGTGTTCCTTCAGCCAGAAATGTGAGCAGAAGTGGTGGTCTCCCATGTGCTCTCAGGATTGACCACACTCCTGAGAGTCTCGATCTTTCCCCAAGGATCTTGGAACAGACAGATATGGCACTGGGTCAGCTTCAGGTGCAGGCAGAAACCACCCATGGCAACTCTTATAAAGAAAAACATTTTGGGGGTCTAGCTTACAGTTTCAGAGGTTTAGTCCATTATCATCATGGTGGGAAACATGCCAACATCCAGGTAAACATGGTGCTGGAAAAAGAGCTGAGAATTCTACATCTTGATCCACAAGCAGCAGAAGATCACTGTGTTCCACACTGGGTATAGCTTGAACATAGGAGACCTCAACCCAGCCCCCACAGTGGCATATTTCCACCAAGACCACACCTACTCCAAGACCACACCTACTCCAACAAGGCCATACCACTTTGTAATGGGCCCAACATTCAAACACATGAGTCTATGGGGTGGGGACAAATCTATTCAAACCACCACAGGAACATAGTTAAGAATTAGGAGAAAATGAAGCTAAACAAATAAGCGGGAGACATCACTTGAAGCAAATGCGTACACACACACTTCTGTTCTGAATACAGCAAAGAACTAGAACTACTTACTGCCTTCAGTTTAAGAAAAGGTGTAATATCACATTATTAAGTTACAAAAACACAGTCCAGACAGAAGATGAATATAAGAAGAAACACAAAAATTAGAGTCTCCACTGAAGAGTTGATTCCTATTTCTAGCTACATGGGCTATTCAACCCAACAAATTCTTCAGTTTGACCCCTGGCAGTCCTTAGACACACACCGTATCAGCTGAATGAACGTGTTCTTTTTGCCCTGTTAGATATCTATCATAGGCAATTTGGAGCCAACTGCCTTCTACCAAATTTGTCAGATTCATTAGTGTACCTCCACAAAGGGATTTCAGGCAAGGGAAGAATGTTGACCTCTGTCTAAAAGACAATGGAATTGCATTGACACTGTCCCTCATGGCTCTCAACAAAATGCTTCTCAGCAGAAATGCAGGCAGGAACCAACTTCAAGTGGGTTGGTGAGATACAAAGACAGCAAGTGGAAGATATTCTTGGAAAGTTCAGAGAGTAGTGGCTGGCATCCACTAAGCTAAGGGTGCTTGAAAACCGATGATAGTGTAAAAGACTAGAGCCTGCCTGTGTGTGAATTTGTCACTTGCCATATGAACTTTCACAGGGTGTTTAAACTGTGTCTTCATTCCCCCACCCTCTGTTGAGTAGACTAAATAATAACACTTATGCCATAGGACTGTGGACAAAGAGTTAATATATAAAAGGTGCTTGGAACAATGTCTGGCCTGGTACCAGCACTCAGTGCATGGCAGTGATTTAATTATTCTGGCTGCACTTGCCAACCTTGAGCATGTGCAGTGATTGTCTTCCTAGGAAAGACTTTGTTCACTATATTGTTATTGCTATTTGGTTTGAGACAAGGTCTTATGTACCTCAGACTGACCTTGAACTCACTGTACTGCTGAGGATGGTCTTAAACTTATTTTCCTTCCTCCGCCTCTCAAGTGCAGAGACTGTAGACATGAGCTACCATACTCAGATTCTCTACCATGGTCTTTCACAACTAAACACAAAATTATCTTCTCTCTCTTCGTTTTCTCTCTTTTTTTTCCCTTGGATTTTTGATACAGGGTTTCTCTGTGTAGCCCTAGCTGTCCTAGAACTTGCTTTGTAGACCAGGAAGGCCTTAAACTCACAGAGATCCACCTGCCTCTGCCTCCCAAGTGCTGGGATTAAAGGCATGTGCCACCATCACTTGGCAACACCAACTTACCTTAATGAGCAAGATATACATGTGTCCAAAACACTTTCTCCCTCATTTTGAAGTCTTCATCATGAAAGATGAAACAGATAGATGAATTGTGGCTATTTTCAACAAAGGTTTATTTATAATGCTGTGAGCCAAGTCAGGAAATCAAAGAGACGATGCAGCAGGCTGGGGCTAGCAACAGGATTCTGTTATATCTTTCTGGATCCCCAGCCTCAGAGTCAAGGGAAAGGGGGAGCGTTGCACCCCAGAAAGGCTAAGCCTGTAAACAGACCTGACATAATCTGTGGTCTCCAGAAGAAGGACGCTGTCAAGCTTTGAGCACAGAGTACAATCCTCTGCCTCACCCTGCACCTCCACTCTCATGATGGTGGTTTCTGTTGTCCAATCCCAAGCCATAAACCATCAAGGCAGCATGGGGCCCCAAACAAAGGCTGCGCATTGTTCTGTTAGAGAGTGGAAAGAGTGACACCCCAGTTCCATTTCCCAGCTGCCATTTCTTCATGGTCACACGGGATGACTCATACACCCCTGGACATACAATGCTTTGGTGAGTGAGTGCTTTCATTGGACGTCACTATAAGCTGTAAGTAAACAAAGACTTAGCTACTTAGTTCACTCAAATAACCTTTGGCCAAACCACCTTCACTCCTTTCTTTCAGAACTAGGGATTAGCTAACAATTTATGATTCAGAGCAGGTTGAAAATAAAAACGGATTCAGTTGATTTTTCTCTTTAAAATCAGTTCTATTTCCACACACCTGGCAAGGGAAACACCATGACGGTGAAGGTGGTTTTCCCAGGGTGCAACTCGCCCATTGCACCCAGCTGTGCTGATTCCTGCTCCTTCTCCAAATGTGGATTTTGAAATGACTGCATAGTGGGGAACTATGCTATGCTCCTCTCTGAACTCTTGGGAGTTGTTTAAATATTTAATTCTTGGGTCAGTGACTACTTTAAAAGGTACAACGGTGGCGTAAGTTTATCCTGAAGAAGTGCATGCTGAAGAGGAAGCGTGTGGGAGCACAAAGAGCATATGTGCTGCTTCTTGAGAGTCTTCTATGTGGGATGTGGAGAGGGTAAAACAGCAGTGAGCGGAATCATTAGAGCGCAAGCAGATCGCAGTTTAATAGCAGTGTTAAGTGTACAGTGCTTGAGAACGCCCGCCACTAGCTATGCTGTGAAGCCGAAGCTTGAGCAAAGGACACACACAGAGAAGGCTACTCAAGTTCAGGGCCTTTGCATGCACTATTTCAGAAAACACGGTGTGAAAAGACCCTTCATTTAAAGCAACTCTGAAAGTCCTGTGCTTTACATTCACACAATGCAGAACTTTCCAGGCGTCTTCCGTTGGCCTCGTAACGATCAAATAAGGTCATTACTTTAACAGACATTTATTGAACACTCACTATAAGCTAATAAGCTACTGTGATCCAGTCCTTATATAACAGAACCCCAGTTTGCAGCCAGCCTGGCCACAGACTCATGCTATTTCCCCTAGAGTTGAGAGAAAAGGAGGAAATGGGTAGGAACAAAATAGTCTCATGGGCATAAAAGAGTAAGCATATTCTAGAAGAAAAATGAAATTTGAATATATGAAGTCAGGATAAATGGAAGCAGTCCTGGTCTTTCAACCAGAGGACATTTTCACAAAAGACATACAAAAGTGACAAAATTGCTGGGACATAAAATCCGTCGGTGTGAACATGCTCACATGGCAGGGGTGGGAGGCTGAGCTGGGCTCACAGTTTCGGAGGGTATCTCACTCCTTCGTGGTGGGGAAGTTGTGACAAATGGGTTCTGTCTGTGGGGGTGGGAACACAGGCAGTAGTTGTGCACACTGTGAACCAGAAAGCACTAACCGCTGAACAGAACCAGGGGTGGTGACAACTTTCCAAGGTTCACCCCTCGTGACCAGCTTCTGTCAACTAGGTTCCACCCCCTAATGGATCCAGAACCTTCAACGCAGTCTCACAAATCAAAGATCAAACTCTTGTGTGCCTGAGGAGGACATTTCCAATTCCACCGTATTACAGGCGATCCACAAATGACCAGCAGAATGTGTGAATTAACATGTTTAGAGCTGCAGTGTTGATGGGGAGGGAGGGTATTAGCAAAACCTAAAAGGTGGGATTGTCTGGGTTGGAACAGAAACCGTGGAGAGGGCCTTTGGTAAGGGAACTGGACCATGGTGGGGGTGGGGTGGGGCATTTGGGGACTGCTACAGACACCAATGGGAAGAACAGAGGCAGAATAGCCCCAACTCCTCTGCCTCTCCCTTCCCCTTCTTTTCTTCCTTTCTTTCCTTTCACACGTGTCTTTCATTGGCAGAGTACACATAACCCCTAGAGCTAGAACCCAGCAAATCACAGTTCCCCATAACAGAGCAGAAGCAGCGAAGGAAATCACTCTAGGTCTCCAAAGGTCAGAAGACTTCCAGGAAGGACATCTTTAAACCTGGGTCCAATCAACATTTCATGTGTCAGTATTGTGCTTTGGCTTAATCGTATACAATATAACTGTACATTAGTGTACACACACACACACACATACACACACACACACACCTATACATTAGTAAGTCACAGGAGCCCAACTCCAGAAAGGTTTCCTCAAACAGTCTTGACCTCACTATTCCAAGGATAGGCTGCACCAGAGTAGCACCTTGGCATGTGACTATTTGAAGCTGTAGGAACATCTTGAAGAACTAGCAGAAGCAGAAGGGCACCCTAACCTCTGGCCACTCTTCTTGCTACCAAAGATTCCTGGACCTTCCCTAAAGAGGTCACAGGATCCTCATGCTCTCCCTCTGTGTATCTGGGAAAGGGGGCATCCTTATCTAGAGTGAAGGGCACAGAGAAGAAACTGCCAAATAGGCCTAGCTAAGTTTCCCCACTCTGTTACCACGACATCAAGCTATTGCTTCATCTTCATCCACTCCTTATCAAACCTACTAGCCTAACTGTTACCTCCGTTCTGTATTTCCTTATGAAGAAGATTCCAGTCTTCTGTAAAACTTAAGAGTTGTGTACCTTGGTCTTTTGTTACAATGTCTCCTAGCTAAAAACTCACCAGCTGGACCAAGAACTCACAGTAAGAGTAAAGGAAAAATGATTTTCCCTCCATCACAGGACTCCGTGGAATAATTATATTATAACAGATGAAAATTTAGATAGAGGATACTTTTCCCAAAAGCAGGGAAGCAGTAAACGCCCAGGTAAGAGCTCAGTCCCAGTCCCAGACATGCACCCTTTCCTCCATTTATAAAAACCCCCCACCCCTAGGAAAGCAAGTCTCTGCTCTTCTGTGCTGAGGTGCAGTGGCAGATTGAGAGGATCCCCACCATGTAGCTCCACTATTCTGTTACTGTGGTTTGGTGTACCCATGGCTTTACCAAGGGACATGGTCTTCAGCTTTTTCTCATCTGTGCTATTCTAGCTTGTATCGTGCTGTGATAACATGCCAGGACACAACTAGCTTATGGGAGACGGGCTTAGTTTAGCTCAAAGATCCAAACTACCATCCTTCATAACAGGGAAATCACAGTGACAGGGTTTGAATCACATTCACAGCCAAGAGCAGAGAGAAATAATGAATGGATGCTGCTTGATTTCTTGCTTAGTTTTTAGTTCCATTTCCCCACTATGCTGTATTTCAGGACTCCACCCCCACCCCATCCCTGCCTAGGGAATGTTGCTGCTCACAGTGGACTGGGTCTTCACAGGCTAACCCAAAGTAGACAACCCCTCCTTAAGGCACTCTTCCCAAGTATTCTACGGTGTGTCAATCTAACAGGATTATCAACTGTACCAATACTAAGACACTTAAAAATGTGTTCCTTTGTATTTCACATTTGTCATGAAAAAAAAGTCACAAAATAATTCCCAGGCCACATTCCCTCCACCATTTGTATTGACTTTTATTTCCTTGTTTCATATTTCAACTTATGCCCCTTCCCACTCCAATCTCAATTCACCTCAAATCAGGAAATGGCAGGCGATGAATGCATGGATGAAAACACACAGACATACAGACAGACAGACAGACAGACAGACAGACAGAGACAGAGAATAAGGAAGAGGGGGTCATGGAGTCAAAGACGGGAGGAATAGGCACTCCTGAGGCTGCAGAGCAGAAGAGACCACCAACTCTGCTCACTCCTGCCCACATCCCTGGCCCAAGAGGAAACTGTATAAGGCCTCTGGGCTCCCGTGGGGGAGGGCCCAGGAGCGGCAGGACCCCTGCCTGAGACACCGCCCGAACCTGAAAGAAACAGACCGGATAAACAGTTCTCTGCACCCAAATCCCGTGGGAGGGAGAGCTAAACCTTCAGAGAGGCAGACAAGCCTGGGAAACCAGAAGAGACTGCTCCCTGCACACACATCTTGGACGCCAGAGGAAAAATCCAAAGACCATCTGGAACCCTGGTGCACTGAAGCTCCCGGAAGGGGCGGCACAGGTCTTCCTGGTTGCTGCCGCTGCAGAGAGCCCGTGGGCAGCACCCCACGAGGGAACCTGAGCCTCGGGACCACAGGTAAGACCAAATTTTCTGCTGCAAGAAAGCTGCCTGGTGAGCTTGGGACACACGGAAGCAGAATTTCTCTAGGACCGGGCACGTTCTGTGTTTACCGGAAGTCCCACACCCGCGGATCCCGGCCCCCAGCAGCTCTCTGCTCCCAGACCCGGTGAGAGAGAGACCCAACCGCCTGGTCAGGTGGGCACTCCTGAGGCTGCAGAGCGGAAGAGACCACCAAATCTGCTCACCCCTGCCCACATCCCTGGCCCAAGAGGAAACTGTATAAGGCCTCTGGGCTCCCGTGGGGGAGGGCCCAGGAGCGGCAGGACCCCTGCCTGAGACACCGCCCGAACCTGAAAGAAACAGACCTGATAAACAGTTCTCTGCACCCAAATCCCGTGGGAGGGAGAGCTAACTAAACCTTCAGAGAGGCAGACAAGCCTGGGAAACCAGAAGAGACTGCTCCCTGCACACACATCTCGGACGCCAGAGGAAAAAGCCAAAGACCATCTGGAACCCTGGTGCACTGAAGCTCCCGGAAGGGGCGGCACAGGTCTTCCTGGTTGCTGCCACTGCAGAGAGCCCGTGGGCAGCACCCCACGAGCGAACTTGAGCCTCGGGACCACAGGTAAGACCAAATTTTCTGCTGCAAGAAAGCTGCCTGGTGAACTCAAGACACAGGCCCACAGGAACAGCTGAAGACCTGTAGAGAGGAAAAACTACACGCCCGAAAGCAGGACACTCTGTCCCCATAACTGACTGAAAGAGAGGAAAACAGGTCTACAGCACTCCTGACACACAGGCTTATAGGACAGTCTAGCCACTGTCAGAAATAGCAGAACAAAGTAACACTAGAGATAATCTGATGGCGAGAGGCAAGCGCAGGAACCCAAGCAACAGAAACCAAGACTACATGGCACCATCGGAGCCCAATTCTCCCATCAAAACAAACATGGAATATCCAAACACACCAGAAAAGCAAGATCTATTTTCAAAATCATATTTGATCATGATGCTGGAGGACTTCAAGAAAGACATGAAGAACTCCCTTAGAGAACAAGTAGAAGCCTACAGAGAGGAATCGCAAAAATGCCTGAAAGAATCGCAAAAATCCCTGAAAGAATTCCAGGAAAACATAAATAAACAAGTAGAAGCCCATAGAGAGGAGACACAAAAATCCCTGAAAGAATTCCAGGAAAACACAATCAAACAGTTGAAGGAATTAAAAATGGAAATAGAAGCAATCAAGAAAGAACACATGGAAACAACCCTGGATATAGAAAACCAAAAGAAGAGACAAGGAGCTGTAGATACAAGCTTCACCAACAGAATACAAGAGATGGAAGAGAGAATCTCAGGAGCAGAAGATTCCATAGAAATCATTGACTCAACTGTCAAAGATAATGTAAAGCGGAAAAAGCTACTGGTCCAAAACATACAGGAAATCCAGGACTCAATGAGAAGATCAAACCTAAGGATAATAGGTATAGAAGAGAGTGAAGACTCCCAGCTCAAAGGACCAGTAAATATCTTCAACAAAATTATAGAAGAAAACTTCCCTAACCTAAAAAAAGAGATACCCATAGACATACAAGAAGCCTACAGAACTCCAAATAGATTGGACCAGAAAAGAAACACCTCCCGTCACATAATTGTCAAAACACCAAACGCACAAAATAAAGAATATTAAAAGCAGTAAGGGAAAAAGGTCAAGTAACATATAAAGGGAGACCTATCAGAATCACACCAGACTTCTCGCCAGAAACTATGAAGGCCAGAAGATCCTGGACTGATGTCATACAGACCCTAAGAGAACACAAATGCCAGCCCAGGTTACTGTATCCAGCAAAACTCTCAATTAACATAGATGGAGAAACCAAGATATTCCATGACAAAACCAAATTTACACAATATCTTTCTACAAATCCAGCACTACAAAGGATAATAAAGGGTAAAGCCCAACATAAGGAGGCAAGCTATACCCTAGAAGAAGCAAGAAACTAATCGTCTTGGCAACAAAACAAAGAGAATGAAAGCACACAAACATAACCTCACATCCAAATATGAATATAAAGGGAAGCAATAATCACTATTCCTTAATATCTCTCAATATCAATGGCCTCAACTCCCCAATAAAAAGACATAGATTAACAAACTGGATACGCAACGAGGACCCTGCTTTCTGCTGCCTACAGGAAACACACCTCAGAGACAAAGACAGACACTACCTCAGAGTGAAAGGCTGGAAAACAACTTTCCAAGCAAATGGTCAGAAGAAGCAAGCTGGAGTAGCCATTCTAATATCAAATAAAATCAATTTCCAACTAAAAGTCATCAAAAAAGATAAGGAAGGACACTTCATATTCATCAAAGGAAAAATCCACCAAGATGAACTCTCAATCCTAAATATCTATGCCCCAAATACAAGGGCACCTACATACGTAAAAGAAACCTTACTAAAGCTCAAAACACACATTGCGCCTCACACAATAATAGTGGGAGATTTCAACACACCACTCTCATCAATGGACAGATCAGGGAAACAGAAATTAAACAGTGATGTCGACAGACTAAGAGAAGTCATGAGCCAAATGGACTTAACGGATATTTATAGAATATTCTATCCTAAAGCAAAAGGATATACCTTCTTCTCAGCTCCTCATGGTACTTTCTCCAAAAATTGACCATATAATTGGTCAAAAACGGGCCTCAACAGATACAGAAAGATAGAAATAATCCCATGCGTGCTATCGGACCACCACGGCCTAAAACTGGTCTTCAATAACAATAAGGGAAGAATGCCCACATATACGTGGAAATTGAACAATGCTCTACTCAATGATAACCTGGTCAAGGAAGAAATAAAGAAAGAAATTAAAAACTTTTTAGAATTTAATGAAAATGAAGATACAACATACCCAAACTTATGGGACACAATGAAAGCTGTGCCAAGAGGAAAACTCATAGCGCTGAGTGCCTGCAGAAAGAAACAGGAAAGAGCATATGTCAGCAGCTTGACAGCACACCTAAAAGCTCTAGAACAAAAAGAAGCAAATACACCCAGGAGGAGTAGAAGGCAGGAAATAATCAAACTCAGAGCTGAAATCAACCAAGTAGAAACAAAAAGGACCATAGAAAGAATCAACAGAACCAAAAGTTGGTTCTTTGAGAAAATCAACAAGATAGATAAACCCTTAGCCAGACTAACGAGAGGACACAGAGAGTGCGTCCAAATTAACAAAATCAGAAATGAAAAGGGAGACATAACTACAGATTCAGAGGAAATTCAAAAAATCATCAGATCTTACTATAAAAACCTATATTCAACAAAATTTGAAAATCTTCAGGAAATGGACAATTTCCTAGACAGATACCAGGTATCGAAGTTAAATCAGGAACAGATAAACCAGTTAAACAACCCCATAACTCCTAAGGAAATAGAAGCAGTCATTAAAGGTCTCCAAACCAAAAAGAGCCCAGGTCCAGACGGGTTTAGTGCAGAATTCTATCAAACCTTCATAGAAGACCTCATACCAATATTATCCAAACTATTCCACAAAATTGAAACAGATGGAGCACTACCGAATTCCTTCTACGAAGCCACAATTACTCTTATACCTAAACCACACAAAGACACAACAAAGAAAGAGAACTTCAGACCAATTTCCCTTATGAATATCGACGCAAAAATACTCAATAAAATTCTGGCAAACCGAATTCAAGAGCACATCAAAACAATCATCCACCATGATCAAGTAGGCTTCATCCCAGGCATGCAGGGATGGTTTAATATACGGAAAACCATCAACGTGATCCATTATATAAACAAACTGAAAGAACAGAACCACATGATCATTTCATTAGATGCTGAGAAAGCATTTGACAAAATTCAACACCCCTTCATGATAAAAGTCCTGGAAAGAATAGGAATTCAAGGCCCATACCTAAACATAGTAAAAGCCATATACAGCAAACCAGTTGCTAACATTAAACTAAATGGAGAGAAACTTGAAGCAATCCCACTAAAATCAGGGACTAGACAAGGCTGCCCACTCTCTCCCTACTTATTCAATATAGTTCTTGAAGTTCTAGCCAGAGCAATCAGACAACAAAAGGAGGTCAAGGGGTTACAGATCGGAAAAGAAGAAGTCAAAATATCACTATTTGCAGATGACATGATAGTATATTTAAGTGATCCCAAAAGTTCCACCAGAGAACTACTAAAGCTGATAAACAACTTCAGCAAAGTGGCTGGGTATAAAATTAACTAAAATAAATCAGTAGCCTTCCTCTACACAAAAGAGAAACAAGCCGAGAAAGAAATTAGGGAAACGACACCCTTCATAATAGACCCAAATAATATAAAGTACCTCGGTGTGACTTTAACCAAGCAAGTAAAAGATCTGTACAATAAGAACTTCAAGACTCTGAAGAAAGAAATTGAAGAAGACCTCAGAAGATGGAAAGATCTCCCATGCTCATGGATTGGCAGGATTAATATAGTAAAAATGGCCATTTTACCAAAAGCAATCTACAGATTCAATGCAATCCCCATCAAAATACCAATCCAATTCTTCAAAGAGTTAGACAGAACAATTTGCAAATTCATCTGGAATAACAAAAAACCCAGGATAGCTAAAGCTATCCTCAACAATAAAAGGACTTCAGGGGGAATCACTATCCCTGAACTCAAGCAGTATTACAGAGCAATAGTGATAAAAACTGCATGGTATTGGTACAGAGACAGACAGATAGACCAATGGAATAGAATTGAAGACCCAGAAATGAACCCACACACCTATGGTCACTTGATTTTTGACAAAGGAGCCAAAACCATCCAATGGAAAAAAGATAGCATTTTCAGCAAATGGAGCTGGTTCAACTGGAGGTCAACATGTAGAAGAATGCAGATCGATCCATGCTTATCACCCTGTACAAAGCTTAAGTCCAAGTGGATCAAGGACCTCCACATCAAACCAGACACACTCAAACTAATAGAAGAAAAACTAGGGAAGCATCTGGAACACATAGGCACTGGAAAAAATTTCCTGAACAAAACACCAATGGCTTATGCTCTAAGATCAAGAATCGACAAATGGGATCTCATAAAACTGCAAAGCTTCTGTAAGGCAAAGGACACTGTGGTTAGGACAAAACGGCAACCAACAGATTGGGAAAAGATCTTTACCAATCCTACAACAGATAGAGGCCTTATATCCAAAATATACAAAGAACTCAAGAAGTTAGACCACAGGGAAACAAATAACCCTATTAAAAAATGGGGTTCAGAGCTAAACAAAGAATTCACAGCTGAGGAATGCCGAATGGCTGAGAAACACCTAAAGAAATGTTCAACATCTTTAGTCATAAGGGAAATGCAAATCAAAACAACCCTGAGATTTCACCTCACACCAGTGAGAATGGCTAAGATCAAAAGCTCAGGTGACAGCAGATGCTGGCGAGGATGTGGAGAAAGAGGAACACTCCTCCATTGTTGGTGGGATTGCAGACTGGTAAAACCATTCTGGAAATCAGTCTGGAGGTTCCTCAGAAAATTGGACATTGAACTGCCTGAGGATCCAGCTATACCTCTCTTGGGCATATACCCAAAAGATGCCTCAACATATAAATGAGACACGTGCTCCACTATGTTCATCGCAGCCTTATTTATAATAGCCAGAAGCTGGAAAGAACCCAGATGCCCTTCAACAGAGGAATGGATACAGAAAATGTGGTACATCTACACAATGGAATATTACTCAGCTATCAAAAACAACGAGTTTATGAAATTCGTAGGCAAATGGTTGGAACTGGAAAATATCATCCTGAGTGAGCTAACCCAATCACAGAAAGACATACATGGTATGCACGCATTGATAAATGCTTGAATTACCCTAGATCCCTAGAACAAATGAAACTCAAGACGGATGATCAAAATGTGAATGCTTCCCTCCTTCTTTAAATGAGAAAAAAGAATACCCTTGGCAGGGAAGGGAGAGGCAAAGATTAAAACAGAGACTGAAGGAACACCCATTCAGAGTCTGCCCCACATGTGGCCCATGCATATACAGCCATCCAATTAGACAAGATGGATGAAGCAAAGAAGTGCAGACCGACAGGAGCCGGATGTAGATCGCTCCTGAGAGACACAGCCAGAATACAGCAAATACAGAGGCGAATGCCAGCAGCAAACCACTGAACTGAGAATAGGTCCCCTGTTGAAGGAATCAGAGAAAGAACTGGAAGAGCTTGAAGGGGCTCGAGACCCTAAAAGTACAACAATGCCAAGCAACCAGAGCTTCCAGGGACTAAGCCACTACCTAAAGACTATACATGGACTGACCCTGGACTCTGACCCCATAGGTAGCAACGAATATCCTAGTAAGAGCACCAGTGGAAGGGGAAGCCCTGGGTCCTGCTAAGACTGAACCCCCAGTGAACTAGTCTATGGGGGGAGGGCGGCAATGGGGGGAGGGTTGGGAGGGGAACACCCATAAGGAAGGGGAGGGGGGAGGGGGATGTTTGCCCGGAAACCGGGAAAGGGAATAACACTCGAAATGTATATAAGAAATACTCAAGTTAATAAAAAAAAAAATTAAAAAAAAAGATCAAAAAAAAAAAAAAAAGACAGGAGGAATAATAGCAGTGTAGCAAGGAGACCCAAGGACAACAGGACCGTAGGCCAGAATGCCAAGTGTGGGGACTAGGGGAAAAACTGCCAAAGAATGAAAGTCACGGATGAAATACTGAGCCCAAAAAAGACATATGCAAAATGGTATATAATCTTTGAGTCTGAGTTCATAAAATCCAAGGCAAATGAAAGAATTTATGCTATTCAAGTCACCACCATGGTCAGCCCAGAGTAGGGCAGAGACAAGAAAGGGCACAGGTTCTGGGTTTCTAGAATGTCCTGTTTCTTGGTGTGTGTACTAATTCCTCTGATGTGAATAGTTTTGAAGGTCCACCAAGCTCTGTGTACTCTAAAACTCATGTGCTTTTCTGCATAGGTGTTATACTTTCAAAAGTAAATTTTAAAATTAAGTAGCACAAATCGATTTAAAGCATCACAGGCAAGGATGCCATGAAGTTGTACTTTCTCCTCTCACTGCAGTCAACCCAGGGAACACCCACGCCTTTATCTCCCTTCAGTTACTACCACTTGTCCTTTTAGTTGATTGGTTGGTTTTTCAAAACAGGGTTTCTCTGTATAGCCTTGGCTGCCCTGGAACCACTCTGGAGACCAGGCTGGCCTCGAACTCACAAAATTTGCCTGTCTTTGTTTCCTGTCATTACAGGCATGGGCCACTACTGCCCAGCAACTAACACTAATCTTTATTAAAGAATGCTATCAGGCAAACTAGAAAACAGAAAGCCCTTGCCTTGTGCAGTGCACAGCATAGAGCAGGAAAGGAGGCGGGTGTCAATCAAACAGCCACACAAATCAGTGTAAGACACAGCAAGAAGAGGGGAAGCGAAAATACAAAGAAAAGACCCACAAGGAAAAAGGACAAGAAAATCAGGGAGATTTTTTGATGTTAAGCTCATCTAGTCCGCTAGAGGGCGACCACAGACAGGTATTTGCAGCGGTTCCTATGAGTAGCTTACTTAGTTCTGGTTTCTTGTTTGTTGTCGGCCGAACAAAAACTACTGAATAAGAATTCAAGTGCGATTTTATGAACGAAATTGCTGCTCTAACCAATAACTCGTAACTTGTAACGAGTTCTACAAACTTCTTGATCTTACAATTAAAAACGATAAATAATGAGGTGTGATTAGAAGAATCATCCAAGCAAAATTCGCCTTTTTGCAGACACAGCCACACGGATCCCAGGCTGGTCTTGAATTCATTATTTAGACAAGGACGATCCTGAACTTTCCCCCTACCTCCATCTCCCAAATACTAGGATTACAGGCACGTAATTAAACGGTAAGCGGTGAGCTCAGTTCACTACATCCCTGGCAAGCGCTGCACCAGGAGCTACATCCATGAAAGTCATTGTCTTGACTTCCACACATCTCAGTAAGCTGTCAGAAAGCACAGACAGACATGATCTTTCTTACCTATTAGTAATCCCGCCCCCAACTCTCTCTCTCTCTCTCTCTCTCTCTCTCTCTCTCTCTCTCTCTCTCTCTCACACACACACACACACACACACACACACACACACTCACACACACACACTGACCTTTACATCTGCTGAGGCCAGCACTCCCTACACAGAGCATTCTATTGTTGATATGCTGCTATGACTCTTTCTCATTCAAGCAGATATGAACAAATGTGATACGTCTATTACATCACGAGGAATGAAATCGAAATTAAGAGCAAGGTATTTCTTGTGTACTTACAGCCTGTTTTATCATCTACTGGAATCTGAGTGCAGTAGGAACATTTAAGAACACTTAAGACAGGAGACTCTCTCACTTAAAAGTAATTACTGGAGCTGAAGAGACGGCTCAGTGGCTAAGAGTGCCTGCTGCTCTTCCAGAGAACTGGAGTTGGGTCCCAGCAACTGTGTCTGGTGACTCATAACTACTGTGACTCCAGCTCCAGAGATCTGATGCCTCCTTTTGGCCCTCCTCAGTCACTCACACACATGTTCACAGACACATACACATAAAAACAATTAGTAAAAACAAATTGTTAAAAATAAAATGTCAGTACAATTAAAAGTAGTAATGGGGGGGGAGGGAGAAGGGGGAACATCACGGTGGTGGTTGTGGGTAGAGAACTATATGGTCCGATCATTACCCATCTTTCAGACTCATCTACTCTAATTTCTGTCTTCCCCACTATACATCAGGACCCAATCTCCTTGATGTATGACAGCAAATTAGTGAGTCTGTGTGTATGTGTGTCTGTGTCTGTAGGTGTGTGTCTATGTCCATGTGTGTATGTATGTGTGTATATGTGTGTATCTGTGTGTCTGATGTGTGTGTGTATATATGTATTATGTGTGTGTCTATGTCTGTATGTGTGTATATGTGTGTGCATGTGTGATGTGTATGTGTGTATATGTGTATGTGTCTGTGTCTATATGTGTGTATGTATGTGTATATATGTGTGTTGTGTATGTGATGTGTGTATGTGTGTATATGTGTATGTATCTGTGTGTATGATGTGTGTATGTATTCTATGCATGCGTGTCTGCATCTGTATGTGTATATATGTGTGAGTATGTGTGTATGTGTGTATACGTGTGTGTCTGTGTATATGATATGTGTATATACACGTGTGTCTGTGTATGTATGTGTGTATGTGTATATATGTATGTATGTCTGTGTGTGTATGTACCAAGGGTCTCATATATATTGGGAAATCATTTTACCCTTGAGCTATATCCCCAGCTCTTTTTGAAATTCTTGTTATGAAATTCACAAATATTTTCCATCTGCTATTTTCCTTGCCCCAAACATTCTGGTGGCCATTCAAGCACTAGGTGCTTTGTCACTGCATGGGGAGGGACACTTAGGTCACTCACTCACAGGATCCTCATTCACTGGACACTGTGCCCTCATCTTACTTTCAGTTTCCAGCCTCGCCAGTAGCCAGGTACAACTATGTGTCTGGATGCAGATAGAAACGTCCAGCGCTGTTGCCCAGAGGCACCTCTGCATCGATGCGGACAATATTCCTTCTGCTTTACTTTCTCCTCCCTCAAAGGCAACTGGAGCCCCTGGAGGACCTGGGACCCTGAAGGGGCAGCAAGAGTGGAAAGAAGAAACAGAAAGCACTGTATGTGACTCCATGTGGGGGCAGGCGGTGTGGACTGCATCAGCTTCTAGATGGCTTTGATGAGACGAAGAAAGAGGCTTGCAACTCAGTTGGCCTCTATGGGCTGCTGCTTTCCGTTGGATGCCACCAAGCTTCAACGCTGATGAAATAAATGTGCCACCCAACCCCAGACACAACACCCTGTTTTCTTCAACACCATTTTATGCACCTTAACCACCTGTGCTAACGTTGAGGTTTCTAGTTTGGAAATCCAGAAGTAGCAACAAGTAGTTGTGGAAACAGCAGTGACAGAAATCCTTGGGCTGTTCCTGGCTGCTGTACCCCATCCTGCTGTACCACATTCCCTTGCTGTGGCAAAGGCGCTCAAAGACTTGAATTGAAGCATCAAAAACAAGTAAGAGATGAAGCAAATGCTGTGTAGACTTCAACCCTGAGAGAGAAGAAAGCAACGTTGGGGAGACATAGCAGACACCATCAAGTATAGTCTGTAATCTGTTTTCTGGCAATTTGTAGAAGAAAAATGGTAGAAATGATTACATTTTCTCCAAGAAATCCTCTTTTACAGTAAAAATGAGAAGAAAAAGCAGCCACTAGTCATTTTCAATTGCAAAACACTTAAGAGACGTACACAGTGATGAATGAAAAAAGCCACAGTATAATTGTTTTATAAACACAGAAGCTATAACAACAGTGGAGAAAGGAATATGAAATTAGAAAAGACACTAGAGGGCTTAAAACCAATTTGATTAGCACTTGAAGTGTAAGTACTCGGGTGTAAACATTGTAATTGTAAGAAGAATTTTGCTTTGAGAAGGATGAGTTTATGGGGGTGGGGGTGGGGTGAGGGACTAAAAACAAAAGTCAGAGAGAAGAGAAAGCACTGTCATCCCCAAGAAGGATAGATGAGTGTGTGATGGACGGTGTACCACACTCTGGGCTTTAAAGTGCTTTACACAGATTCCTAACGACCCAGAGACTGTGAAAGTCTGGAATGTTTATCACAGAGCAAGGCTCAGGACGAGCAGATAGCATGACTCATGCCTGAAGTACTCTAATTTGCTTTTGGCCAGTCTTGCCTTTTAGTTAAATGAGAAGGATGAGAATGCTATCTCTTGCCAGGTCAATCTTGTTTGGGGGATTTCAAAAATGTCCTTCTCTTTTCTTTTAAATTAAATTTGTTTTTTTTTCAACTGATTTCATTTAAAACAAAACAAAACAAAACCAGTGCGGGCCAGAAAGACGGCTCAGTGGATAAAGGCAGCTGCTGCCAAGCCTGAGGAACAGAGTTCAATCCCACAGAGGAAGGAGGGAAACTGATTCCAGTGAGTTGTCCTCTAACTTACATACACATGGACACATCCGGGTATGCCCACAAAGGTAAACAAACAAACAAGAAACAATTTTAAAGCACTAATTGCTCAAATGTAACAATGTACCTTTTAATGGATTGATGTTTCCTCCTGGGTGTGTTGTGAAATGTTCAAGCCAAGTCAAACACCTGCATCTCCTCAAAGACTTGTCATTCCTTTACAGAAAAACTTTCTGATTCCTTCTTCTCCTTTATGAAAGACACAGGAGATTTCCGCTCTCTGCGGTAGTGCTGTGTGTTTGGGGCTCACAGGAGGTAAGCCTGCTTGTGCCTGCTTCTCTGTAACTGCACGCACTGGGTAACTGGCCCCAGCCTTCCCTCTCTCCCAGTCTGTGACAACCACCCCCTTACCCTCAGCTTCTACGAGACCCACGTGTAGAATCTACAATCAGGTGAGACCGTGTGGTACTTCTGTCTTCCCGGCTTACTGAACACGATGGTCTCCAGTTCTGTCTACTGTGTACGAACTGCCAGAATTCCTTTCTCTCTTAGGCTCCGGAGCGTCTTGTTGCGTGTTTGTGCCATACTTTTCTAAATCCTTCCTTCCATCGCTTAGTAGGCCTGCAGGTTGCTTATATATCTTGGCTGTTTCTTGAATAGTGCTGCAGGGAATGGGGGTTGAAAGTGTCTCTTTTTGTTTTTAAAAAGATAACTTTAGGACTGCAGAGATGGTTCAGGGGTTAAGAATGCTTGCTGTTCTTGAAGAGGCCAGAGTTCAGTTCCTAGCACCAACGTGCCTATAACAGATTGCCTGTAAGTCAAGCTCCAGGCAGTCTGGTATGCTCTTCTAGCCTCCCCTGCACGAATGTGTGCATATGTGTGCACACACAAATACATAAAAATAAATCTGAAAAAAGATAACTATTAAGTAGAGGCACATGCGTGCAGTCTTAGCACTTGTGAGGAAAAGTCAAGAGGATCAAGCAACTCAAGGTCATCCTAGGCTACAGAGTCTGGGGCCAGCCTGGGTTGGAGCTCAGGGTCATCCTCAGCTACAGAGTCTGAGAAAACCTAGGTTACAGCTCAGGGTCATCCTCAGCTAGAGAGTCTGGGGCCAACCTGTTGCATGAGACCCTGTCTCAAACCAAAGCTGTAACCTTTTAACTTCAAACATCTGTTCTGTTATTGTTTCATTTACCTCAGTGATTATCTTGCATTAAGCTCCCTTGTTTTAACATTCTGTTACCCAGTGCCTATGTCAGGTAGAGAGCATTTCATACATCATTGGAACGCCAGATAATTCCGATCTACATATGCCAGGCAAATAACAAACCCAAACCCCATGCGTTAATCACCACCATTTTATTTGGGGGTTTGCTTATTTGGACTTTGGTTTCCCAGGCACATTAGAAACTTTAGCTTATTTTTATTACAGTAGAAAGAACTCACCATTTACCGCAATGGGCAGCCACTGTCGGTTAAGGGTCTGCGTTAGCTTGCTCTCTGTTGCTGTGGTCTATAATCTAACACTCTGGTCATGCCAGCTTGAGGGATGGGAGGGTTAATTTAGCTTGCACTTTCACATCGTAGTCCACCGCTGAGGGAAGTTGAGGCAGGAACCGAAGCAGAGGCTGTGGAGGAACACTGCTAACTGGCTTGCTCAGCCGCTTTCTTAAACAACCCAGCGATAGCCAATGTCAGTCATCAACCAGGAAACCAAGCCTACAGAATTGCCTCATAGGTGTTTAGACAGAGCCAATTCTTCAGCTGGCATTCAGTCTTCCTGGATGACTCTAACTGTGTCACGCTGACAAAGAAGAAGGAGGAGGAGGAGGAGGAGGAAGAGGAGAAGGAGGAGGAGGAGGAGGAGGAGGAGGAGGAGAAGGAGGAGGAGGAGGAGGAGAAGGAGGAGGAGGAGGAGGAGGAGGAGGAAGAAGAGAAGGAGGAGGAGAAGGAAGAGGAGAAGAAGAAGAAGAGGAGGAGGAGAAGGAGGAGGAGGAGGGGGAGGAGGAGGAGGAGGAGAAGGAGAAGAAGAAGAAGAAGAAGAAGAAGAAGAAGAAGAAGAAGAAGAAGAAGAGGAGGAGGAGGAGGAGGAGGAGGAAGAGGAGGAGGAGGAAGAGAAGGAGGAGGAGGAGGAGGAGAAGAAGAAGAAGAAGAGGAGGAGGAGGAAGAGAAGGAGGAGGAGGAGAAGGAGGAGGAGGAGGAGGAGAAGAAGAAGAAGAGGAGGAGGAGGAAGAGAAGGAGGAGGAGGAGAAGAAGAAGAAGAAGAAGAAGAAGAAGAAGAAGAAGAAGAAGAAGAGGAGGAGGAGGAGGAGGAGGAGGATGAGGAGGAGGAGGAGGAAGGAGGAGGAGGAGGAGGAAGAGAAGAAGAAGAGGAGGAGGAGGAGGAAGAGGAGGAGGAGAAGAAGAAGAGGAGGAGGAGGAAGAGGAGGAGGAAAAGAAGAAGAGGAGGAGGAGGAAGAGGAGAAGGAGAAGAAGAAGGAGGAGGAGGAAGAGGAGAAGGAGAAGGAGAAGAAGAAGAAGAAGAAGAAGAAGAAGAAGAAGAAGAAGAAGAAGAAGAGAAATCTACCCAGCAAAAGGCATTAAACAAACAGTCAAAACAAACCAACAAAAACACAAAACAGCATCAACAAAAACCCACCACAGGATAAATTGAGATTTCAAGAATCTCTTTAGAATTCTACTTCTTGGTCAAGAATCCTGAAGATTAATGTATCAGGAACTAGCAGACACTGGTACAGTGCCTGAGACATTCTGCATACAGGTCAGATGGGTGGGGAGGGTGGCTGTTGCTGTGTGATCTGTCTCCACTACTGTGATAAAATACCTTGGTAAGAAGCAATTTAGAAGCCAGGCATGGTGGCACATGCTTCTAACACCAGCACTCAGAGGCAGAGGCAGGAAGATGTTCATGAATTCAAGGCCAGCTTGGTTCACAAAGCAAATTGCAGGACATCCAAGGCAGTGTCTATCTCAAAACAAAACAAACAAACACTTAAGAGAAATTAAGGGCATGTTAATGCTTGCAATTCCAGGCATAGTCTAATATCTAGTGGAAATCAAGACAGCAGGAACTTGAAACAGATCACCACATCACATCTCAGTCAAGAGCAAAGAGGAATGATGGCACAAATGCTCATCTGTCTGCCTGCACTCAGCTGGACTTGAGGAACTCTTATACAGCTCAGGGCCTCCTGAGTAGGGAGTGGAGCCACTCACACTGGACTAGGTTTTCTCAAATCATTTAAATCAATTAGGACAGTCTCCTGCAGGTATGCCCACAGGCAAAAACCGGTTTAGACAATCCTTCATTTGAGAGAGTCTACCCAGGTGAATCTGGACCCCATACCAATCCATTGCTCAAAGCAATCATATGAAAGAAGTTGTCTTAGGTTCCATCCCAGTGGGGGTAGTTTGAAGGAACATGGGGGTGTCTTTGCTTGGCTGTTGTTCTGTTGATATGGTTATAAGATTATAGTAAATCCCAGTAATAATAAACACTCACACTATCTGAATGCTTCCCTGGGTGATTTTGAAACACTGGTTTTCCTGTGCATATTTAGCATCAGTTAGCATTAGAAAACTTGCTATTTTTGTTAAAATTGGGATTTAAATGTTAAGCCAGAGACAACTGACAAGATTTTATGCCAAACCATCCCATCCAAGAATAGGGACTGTGTTAAATATAGGAGCCTTACAGCATGTCTTAGCATCTAGCAAGGCCAGGCCCTACCACGATACCCCTTTTTAGTGTTACTTTAACTATTCCTTCCTATCTTCCTTATCTTTTTCACGTAAGGCTCAGTAACAGCCTGCTTGGTTCTATAAGAGATAAAGAAAAATAAAAGGGAGGCTGGAGTTCTTCCAAAAGACCCAAGTTCAACTCCCAGAACCGACATCAAACAACTTATTGCCACCTGTAATTCCAGCTCTTGGGGAGTCTCATGTCTCTGGCCTCCACAGACATTTGCACTCATAGGCATGGACCAACATGGAGACACACATTCATACACATTGTTAAAAATAAAAATAAATTATCTAGCCGTGGTAGCATACACTTTTAACCCCAGCCCTTGGACGGCAGAAGTAGGCGGGTCTCTGTGTATTCCAAACCAGCCAGAATTAAAGCATGAGACTCTGCCTCAAAATGGAAAGAAATAAAATAAAAGAGTGCTACATATTTTCACTGGAGTTGTAATAAACTAACTTGGAGAGAATTGACATTTCTCAAGTCTGAGAACCTCGAACTAGATATTTCAAATGAACACACATATACATTGGAATCGAAGAACATGATCCAATTATTAAATTGGAAATCACAAACTTTAATCAATTCAGCACTAATTTTACAGATTTATGCAAATCATTTGTAGACTATAGGGTGAGTCTCCGGCGTCAAGATAACTACCTACAGGGGGCGGTAAGCGCTTACGTAAATGGTTCTGGGGATGCTTCACAGGATTTCATACAGTATCCTTTAGGTGGTCAGCTCTCTGTGTCTCAGAGATTACAGCCTAAATATCCACAGGCACCACAGAAACAGCCACACATGACAGACATGCAGCATGTCACTTAACACAGGCAGCTTCCTGACTTACTGTCCCCAGGCATCCCAGTAGCTTTCATTCTCAAAATTGCTCACAGGAGACGAAAGGATTAAGATGAAATCATTCGTTGACTTCACAGGTGTGTCTTGAGTCACTCGTGTGTGTGAAGAACTACTGTGAGAGAGGGTATAAGAAAGACCACATTCTTCCTTGCAGAGTTTGCCTTCCAGGGACAGAGACAAAAGACAAACTCATTAAATGGTATATTATAATTTCAGCTCATGATAGGCAGCATAAAGGAATAGGAAGGAGAGGAGGCTCAAGATGCTATTTTCAATAAGGTGTGGGGGAGGGGGGAGAAAGCCCTCCTGCAATAGTGCATTAGAGCACACTTGCATGCTGTGGGTAATTAAAACACTTGGTAGTAGGTGTAAGGATGAAACAACAAAAGCCCAGGAAAGTCCTTTGTGCAAGGCCCATGTATACACAGGGAACATCTGGAGAGCAAAAAAGGATCATGGAGATCCTCAGGGCAGGAGAAGAAAAGGAGGAAGAGACAGGTCAGCCATGTCTCCATAGAGTAGGCACTCCAGGTGAAAGGAAGTCGCACTTCATTCTGTGGAAAGGATGGCTGTTTAGCGGGGACATGGTGTGCATGATCTGATGGATGCTTTAAGTCTGACAGCCACGGGGAAAATGGGCTGGGCTGAGGGTCAGAGGGGGAGTTGCATTAACGGCCATTGAGCTGCTTGTATAGGAGATGTTGGGACTGAGACCCTGAGACCCTGAGACCCTGAGACCAAGGCTCTGATGTGGAGGAGAGGTAGAAAGTAGAGGAATGAGAGATGCTTCGGAAGGACTTGCTGACAGGCTGAATCTGGAGTGAGGGGAAGAGAAGAACCCCGGACAGATGGACTTACGGATTCGGGTAGTTTGGAGCAAACTCAAGCGATGCCTTTGAATCCTTTACTCAAGACAGGCATTTCCCACTCAGTAATGTCTCAGCATAAGCTCCATTTTCTGTTTCTGAATTTTCCTCTCATTCTGATTAGACTTGTCTCCAGGAAAATCTTTAAGATGTATAAAAAGTTATCTCAAGTGGTTGTTTGATCCTTTCTCAAAGTTTCAAACACTAACTTTCTATAGCAACGACTAAAGCAATGTTGGTGTTGAAATTAAAAAGCTGTTGAGGCTGGAGAGATGGCCCAGCAGTTAAGAGCACTGGCTGCTCTTCCAGAGGGACCCAGGCTCAATTCCCAGCACCCACACAATTTGAATCTGTCGGAAACTCTAGTTCCAGAGGATTGGATGACCTCACACAGGCATATATGTAGATGAAACACCACGCACATAAAATATAAGTAAGTCAATAAGAAAGCTGCTGGGTCTAGTTGGTTTTAACCATAATCAAGTAGAGAGAACAATGCCAGAAGATGGGGTTGTTTCCAGTAATTTCTCACTTGGGGCTGAGGTGACATCTACATAGCAGAAGGCTCTTCCTTGCTTACCTGGTTGACTGAGTTTCATGCTACACCCAAACTCCGGTGGCATCTCTGATTTAGGCTCATAGTACCTTTTCTTAGCATCTGTCAACCACAATGCACTGCTCCAGGGGCCTTCCCCATGTGTGATACTGTGGTCAGCCTTGCATATCACTTATTCCCAGAAGGGGTCCCATGATCCCCTAGGTGCAACTGATCTTTCTGGGTTTTGTTTGTAGAACTATGAAAAGTCTTCCAAACCAATGAAGTACCTCAGTGCAGCCTTCAGTGAGTTTAGGAAATGCTTTCCAAGACTTAGATAAAAAGCACATCTTTACCATATGTCCAGGTAAGGATCAGTCGTTCTCTTCCTGGCTGAGTGAGACCCACCACCATTTTGTGAAAGAGAAAACCGAGACTACTAGACAGAACAGGGCTAGATGTCTAACAGCTGATTCATATCATAGATTATTTCATAGTTTATAGGAAAAGACCAGGAAGACTGGGCCAGGTATGAGTGATGTAAACTCTTGAACATATGTATTTATTTATGTTGTGTGTAGATGTGCGCAGGTCATGGTGCGGTGTGAATCAGAAGACAACTGTAGAGAGTCAGATCTCTCCTTCCACCATGCGGCTCCCTGGTCCAAACTTGGGTCTTCGGACTTGGTGCCAAGCACCTTTATTGACTGAGTCATTTTACCAGACCTATGACTTACATTTTAAAGCATCAAATATGTATTTTTCCCTAAAAACAAAAAACACTCTTTAATGTAAAAAAATTGCGAACTTTATACTAAAAAAATGTTTTTAATACAAACACTTTTTTTTTTCCTTTGAGGCAGGGTCTCATGTATTCTAGATTGGTCTCCAACTTACTTCATAGCCAAGGATTGCCCTTAAATTTCTTCCTTCTGCCCCCCACGTCCCTGCCCCAGAGTGCTAGGATTATAGTCTCATACCACCACACCCCATTTTCTGCAATGCTGGGAATCTAACCCAAGCTAGACAAGTACTCTACCAACTGAACTACGTACCCCAAAAAATGTTAAAACAACAACAACCAACCAACCAAACAAAAAAAAAATCAAGTTAAAGACAATCACTCAGAGATTATCAGTGTTATTATCTTTTATTTACATATGTGTGTGTGTGTGTGTGTGTGTGTGTGTGTGTGTGTGTGTGTTTGTATAGCAGTCGTTTTTAGGAATACTGAATTAGTGCTATGTGTTTATTCTTTAAAAAACATGATTTTTAAAGTCACAAGATCATTTTTTTTTAAAAAGGGCAGGTTAAAAACCAGATGTGGTGGAGGATCTCTGTGAATTGAAGGCCAGTCAGGGCTACTGTGTCTCAGTCTACACCAAACCCCTCTGAGTTATAGTAAAAAGTTGTTCAGTATGGGCATAACAATTGCTTTCCTTTTTCAGTCTGCCTTACATTTATTATCTCTTGATATATATTTGTATTTATTATCAGTATGAGATATAGCTAATGTTACTAACATTATGACTGGTATTGTTGCAATAATAAGAACAGAGCAAGGGTTATCTTGCAGGGAGACATAAATCTCAGCCTCTCAGTGTCCCCAAGTATCTACATCTTGGGCCAAATGAAGCCCGAG
The DNA here is from genome assembly GCF_021556685.1 of Rattus norvegicus. Classification (NCBI taxonomy): domain Eukaryota; kingdom Metazoa; phylum Chordata; class Mammalia; order Rodentia; family Muridae; genus Rattus; species Rattus norvegicus. Next base: position 81,545,343 of record NC_141542.1, on the reverse strand, counting down.
CCGTTTCCAATTTTAGAATCCTGTCCAATATAGATACTTACTGAGATGTGTTTGTTAAGATGCAAATTTTTACTTTAAAATATTTTATCTGCAATATTCCTATTTTCAATTTCAGGGGAAAAATGGATCATATTCTGAAGAAAATTCAAAGGCTTTGAAGATAGGGCCTATTTACAGAGACCAATTTGTTTCTCCGCATTATTTTAGCGTGCAACTCCCCTCGACTCCCTCCCGAAGCCTCCCAGGCTCTGAGGCTCAGGAGAGTGGGGGGCAGAAGAAGCCTATTACCATGGAGATGGGTGAGAGCAAACGGTCACATCATCAAAAGCAAACTAGAAATGTACAAAGCCTTTGTGATGCTGATCCTTTCCCCTTTTTTAAGTAAGAAGAAGGGAAAAGGCACAAATAAAAGGACAGATCTCTCTCATTAAATCCCACACTAATTTAGTAATCAGTGTAATAAAGGTGCCCTTGAAAGCCCGATGTGGGGAAACACAGTGCAACAAAGAGGCACGGAAGGTCGCTGGCTGCCAGGTGTAATTTCCAGGTCCTCCGAGGACATTTGCACTCTCATTCTCCCTTCTCTTTTCTTCACCGTCTGGCCGTCTTCATGGCGGATTCGAACTATCCATTTAATCAACCTTGTGTGTTACCCAAATATTTTGAAGGAGAGAACTTACAGGAAAATAGCTTTTTATTTTATGATTCTGAAAAGGCAACTTCAAAATTAAGAGGTATGAGAGGTCAAGAGTGAGCACTACTGTGTTTTTCTCTTTCTTACCTATCACTTTGGATAATCCAGAAACAGTTTTGATAGTGAGATAAGAATGGAGGTGGGTAAAAAAGTCCAAATATACAGTCTTCTCCAAATAAAGCCATCGATTGAACTGCTTGCACACGGTATCCCTATCTATCTATCTATCTATCTATCTATCTATCTATCTATCTATCTATCTATCTATCTTCTTTCTACCTATCCACCTGTACCTGGAATTTCTGCTACACCAGTCCTTTAGTCTTGGTGGAAGCTGATAAAATATTATAAAGAGAAAAGTGTGGCTCTATGGTATAACTCAAAGTATAAGCTTAGCACATGTGAGAATCCAAGTTCCCACATACCTGCTCATGCTTGAGGGCACACAAGCACATATACATATACACAAAGATGCATACACATACATTCACATCACACACACACACATGCACACAAACATATATATACACACAAATATATACACGCATAAACACATCTGAATGCACACACATTCATACATACACACAAGCACACATGCTTATACACAAACACACATACATATATGTATGTACACATATGTGCACACATGTATGCATGTACATGCTTGTATATATACACATATATGTGCACAAATGCACACATTTACATGCACATACATACACACACATATATACAGACAGACACTCATATAAACACACACAAACACACCTACACATGCAGACATATACACACTAATATGTATATACTGTATTAGTTACTTTTCTCTAGCCATGACAAAGAATCTGGCAAAAATAAAATAATGGTTTATTTTGGCTCATAGTTTGGTAAGGAAGGCAGGATAGCAGGAGCATGAGATAGCTGGTCATGTCTGATCCACAGTCAGGAAACAGAAAGTGATAATATATGTCTATGGTCTGATGTCTACATTACTGATTTGAAGCAAATTACTGAATTCATAATCCATCAAAACATAAAGACGACTTGTCTGACATTCTTGGGCATGAAGTTCAAACAAATTGTCTGAATGACACTAGTAGATCCCTCCTTGAAAATTAATTTACAGAAATAATTGCCCTTCTTCAGGTATCAGATCCGGTGTCTTTTTTCTCATATAAATTCTGTATGTATCACTCATACACAGAAGGACAATGCTCCTTCCTTGGTAACCCTAGGTGTTGTATGTGGGCTACTTCAGCTACTGGGAAAGGAAGTCCCAGAGACACTATATAAACAGTGCATGGCTCTTGGTGACTCACTAGAACTTGATGGCAACACCCCATTGTTGAAGACTCCTGTAGTTGGGTCATAAGACATGGCGAAATCAAGATAACCTGGAAGCTCCTCCCTGCTGGTTGGCTTTACATTACCCCTGAAGGTGCTTTGCAGGCTGCTGCTGGTGCAGTAGTGGTATGGATGTTATGGGAATAAACACAGCTTTCTCCTTGGACTTCAAGTAGTTAAGGAGTGGTGCCTATAAAGGATGTCCCTGCAAGGAAGCAAGAGGAAGTTGGTTCAACCCTGGGGGTTTGATCTGAGGGATCCACAAGTGACCTTTTCTCCAGACCTCCTCTGACAACGACAGTGTTCAGGTATCATTTCACTTGTCAGGGAATGGGCTGAAGAGCATGTTTGGGGGGACCTTCAGCATAGGTGTCACTCATTTTGTTTAGAGAAGAGTAAGAAAGTGAAACACTGTGACCTGGAGGAGAAAGCACAGAAAGACGAAGGAAGTGGCCTCTACTGTAGAATATAGAAAGAAACCAGGAAACCGGCAGCCATCATAAGCACAAGCTTTGTATGTTTTTAAAAGAAGATAATGAAACAAGATGGCATCAGGATAAGTTAAAAATGCAATGTATGGCAGTTGCCACTTGAGAGATGGCTCAGTGGTTAAGAACACTGGCTGTTCTTCCAGAGGACCTGGGTTCAATTCCCAGCACCCATATGGCAGACTCACAATTGTCTGTAACTCCTGTTTCAGGGAATCCAGCACTCTCACATGCATGCAGGCAAAACACTAATGCACATAACATTTTTTAAAATGTAATGCATTGATCTGTTCAGATGCTGTCAATAGCACTGATTGGACACCTATAGGTCCAATAGTTGTGCCAAGAGGCTTGTGTGTGTTTCTGATAGTGCCCGAGGCTAGAAGGCAGAGAACCGAGGCTCTACCATGTTGGTATGAGAAGGATCCATTAAGAAGATGCTTAGGGACCTGGGGAGATGGCTTGGTGGGGAAGTGCCTACCATGCAAGCATGACAACATGGATTCAGGTCCCAGAACCAATGTAAAAACTGGACACAGCAGTCCATGCCTTAACCCCGACCAACACTGGAACACACAGAGACAAAAGGATTCCTGAAACTGACTGGCCATCCACCCAACTCAATCAGATGAGCTTTAGGTCTGATGAGAAACCTGTCTCAAAAATCCAGATAAGAACAATGAGGGAAAGACACCCAATATCTAAACCACCAAATATGTGGGCACACATGCATTTGCTTTCATTAGTAAGTACATACATAACACACATACTACACTATACCACACATTCATGCACACACAGAAAAGGAGAGAGACAACACGAAAAAAAGAAGGAAGGAAAAGGAAGGGAAGAAAGAAAGGAGATACTTGGGGAGATGGTTTCAGTGAGCAAAATTTTTGCCTCGTAAGCAGGAGGATCTGAGTTCACATCTCTAGAGCTAATTACAGCTATGGTAGCAAGCATAGCTGAGATCTCATTGTTGGCAAAGGGAGACAGCAAATCCCAGAGGCTTTCTGGTCAGCCAGCCTAGCTGTAAAGATAAGCTCCAGGTTAAGTGGAAACCCTAACCCATAACGGTGATGATGATGATGATGATGATGATGATGATGACGACGATGGCGATGACGACGATGCAGGGGAGGGGGAGGGGAACGGGAGAGGGAGAAGGAGGAGGAGGAGGCAAAGGGCTTGGGAGATGATGGAGTGATACCACTTACCCCAGTGCTGGGGTGAAGACAGGCAAATCCAGGAGCTCATTGGCAGTTTTAACCTATCTGAAATGTGATTCTCTGCATGCATGGGTACACACACACACACACACACACACACACACACACACACCAGGGTGGGCTTGGCTGAGGGTCTAGCTCAGTGTTAGGATTCTTGCTTTAGAGACTAATTTTCTGTAGGCCAAAGTGATTTTTCATGTTTCTATTCTTTTGTATTTTAATATTTTGTATATTGATATTTTCTGCTGATGTGATAAAATACATTAAAATCGCATATGACCACGTTCAAGCACAGGAAATCCCCTTTTTGCAGGTAAACAACTTGCTTCGTGAAGGCAGTTCCTTCACTGAGCCGAAGGTTTTCTGAGAACACATTTTTTTTTCTTTTTAAATCCCAAAGCTTCTCTTTTTTGGCTGCCAGATGAAATCAGTTTGCACTAAATTGGCAGAATTATGAGCTGGGCTGATGCAACTTGGTAATAATAGAGTATTCTAAATCTAGGCGCTCACGCTAAGTGTGAGCCTCAAATCTGCACCAGACTTCTAGCTTCCTTTTTTAAGTGGCATGACGGACAGGAGCATTTAGAGTGCCCCTGTAAGTCTGGTCCCAGTGATGTGAGGACAGTGAGTGCGCAGTGGTGACCAGCAGCCTAGGTGGATGGTGGTCACTCCATGGCATCTCCTAATAACAGAACACACGCCCAGCCATGCTACCCCCCCACACACACACCTAGTGGGGCTCATTGCCTCTCTCCAACCAATAGAGAAGCCTCTGGTTTCCTTAGGGACCAGAAACTGTAGGAGTAACCCCATCCATTATCTCTGTAAGCATGCCTACAGTGCTACCTTAATTTTTAGCTGCCCTTGCCAAGACTCCATTTTCCTTCCCAGTGGGTCTTGAGAAGGCAGGAAGCATTATTGAAGTGTGTTGTGTGTGCGTGTGTGCATGTGTGCGTGTGTGTATGGATATAGTACATGATACTTGTTTGTGTGTATGTGTATGTGCAGGCATGTGTGCATCTGTGTTTGTATGCAGTACAGAGTTTCAAGTCAGGACCCTTCCTTGATTGTTCTCCACATTTTAAAGAATGTTTTTTGAGACAAGGTCTATTTATTTACCCTGGCTTGCATAGAACCTGCCATTTAAACCAGGCTGGTCTCAGCCTCACAGATACAGACAGTCGTACCTCTGAGAGATGGGATTGGAGAGTTGTGCTCCATGATCCGCCCCCTTTTGTGACAGGATCTGATTGTGTAGCCTGGCTAGTATGAGAGATCAACCTGCCTCTGTCTCCAGAATTAAGGTGTCCGCCACCCCGCCTGGCGATCCACCTCATGTTGTAAGGCAGAGTTTTTTGCTGAACCTAGAGCTCATTGGTTCAAGATAGAATGACTGGCCAATGAGCTATAAGGACCCACCTCCGCCCTGAGCAGATACTCGGTGCGAGGATCTGACCTCAGGTCCTTGTCCTTGCACAGTAGAGACAATCCAATGAGCCTCTTCATCATCCTATAACGTGTGTGCTTGCTGAGGCTGGATAAACCTGCATTACAAAATCTGCGACATTTACCCATCAGGAAGATCAAGAACGTGTTTCTAATTCTAGCCGCCCAAACTAGAAAGTTTCTTAATCGTATAGACAGAGAGTCTCAGTCCCTGCATCCAATGGGAAAAAAAGAGACGCAGGTGTCCCCAAATAAAACCGTCACCAGAGCCTCGCGGGCAGCAGGCTTTATTGATAAACTAAAAACAGGCATAAGGGAAGGAACAGAGTACTTCTTCAAATCGCTGTCTACACCACCACGAATGTCTATTTACTGAGTCGCTTACTTGTTTATTTTAAGGCTGGATCTTGTCATGCCAGGGTCTTGCGGGGTTGCTCTTAAACATGCACACTCTGAACCCTGTTGTTCATCTTGCGGCCATCCCGGCTCGGCCTCACAAGCACTGAGGCTATAGGCATGAGTCGCTGTGTCCAGTTCATAAGCATTTATCAAACACTTGGTTCCCAAATACTGTCTTAGGCATATAGGAAGTAATAGAACATAAAACCAGGCCTCTTTGCAACTGCATATGGTGGCACATTCTTTCAATCTCAGCACCAGGGAGAGAGTGAGTCAGGAAGATCAGGAGTTCAAGGCCAGTCCCCTTTACATAGCAAGTCTAAGCTACTGGGCTTCAAAACAACAAAACAAAAATGTGACAGACAAGACCAGATGTAATTATTATTAGTGCGACTCAGGGTTGTTTCCATGATATTTGTAGTCTCATAGGAAGGTACCTATTTACATAAAAGCATTCTGATGGTTGTAAAGATGTAGCCGCTGCAAGTGCCTTGCACTAACTCCTGGGCCTTGAGAGGGTAGTAAAGGAAACTCCCCACTCCCACCCCTCACCCCATGACTGAGCTGAGAGAGCTGAAGAATGAGTGGAGGCTGCCAGGGAAAAGGGTTTAGGCAGAAAGATGTGCAAAGGCCCTGTGCCGGAAATGAATAAGTGTGTTGATGGCTTTGTAAAAGGCTGATGGCTGGCATGAGGGTGGGCTAACTCGGGTCCCCTAGCTGGTGCTAAGAAGTCATAGGGGCAGTAGGAAGCCACGGAATGCTTAATCAGGTTTCTGTTTGGATGAGTTGCTGTGGTGTCAGAGAATGGACAGAGAGGGGGGCTGGGAGGTGGAGCTGGGGGTGGCTGCTGATGGTGCTTTGCCCATCATTACAGGGTGGGGCAGACGGAAGCTTGGGTCAGGGTTGAGCAGGGGAAGGAAAAGAAGTAACACCTTAGCTAGGCATTAGAGACACATGCCTTTAATCCCAGCCCTTGGGATGCAGAAGCAAGCAGATCTCGGAATCTGAGGTCAGCCTGGTCTACAGAGCGAGTTCCAGGACAGCCAGGACTAACATGAGCTCTCTGGTGTGATCCAGTCCTTCAAGAGAGCTGAGTACTTGTGCTGTTTGGCTTGCAGCTTGACAGCTAGTGATATGCCATAGCAGTTTGAGCGGAGGCTACCATACTAAATACGTGACTGACTTCCAGCCTCCTACTTTTAACAGAATGATGGGGCAGGCAATCCTTCTAGACTAGAGTTGAGGAATATGAGCAGAAGCAGCAAGTAGGACATTCCTCGGGAGTGTGGTTCTGCCCAATGACCACTGAGCACTGCTGCTGTTTCTAGGGACAAATTCCCAAGAACCCGATGGCCAAGACCAAAGAGAGGGGGCCTGGGGATTGTGGCCTTGGAATCAGGGAAGACAAACATGTTTTCTAATTCTGAAAATCAGAGTCCCAAGCAAGCAGGGGTCCACACCAAGTTTTTGTGAAAGTCGTCTTGCAGAATGGTAACTTCTGGCTTTGGCCACAGCCTCTCTAAAGACAGTCTTTGGGACAAAGAGGCCAAGAAGGGGCTGTTTTAGAACCATTACTGTTCTCCCTCCCCCACAGTCCCATTAGTGGGCCTTATTAAACCAACTCAGACAAAGAGCAAAGGCGCCCTAGTTAATGGAGGGTCTCCCGTAATTACTCTGCTCAGCAGCTTCTTTTCGGGTCTGAATGGTCTTTAAATAATGTTTCTCTTGCTGTGGTCGCAGACAATGACCTAGCAGTCTGCTTTAAGCGGTGCCAATCCCATTAGCTAAAGAATAGCAGAGCTCTGTGTGTGTTTGCATGCCAAGGTGGGGGGGGAGGGGGGAGATGAGGGGAGAGAAAGAGGAGGAAGGGAGGAGAGAGAGAAGAGAGAGAGAGAGAGAGAGAGAGAGAGAGAGAGAGAGAGAGCTAGCTTATGGTGGCAGTCAGGTGTAAATATTTTCTCTCTTTCTCTCTTCTACCATGAAGAAGGGAGTGGAACCCACTCTTGGTTCATGTGTCCATTCTGAAAACAGCAAATGCCTCCCACTAAGGTGATGAAGAAGAAGCCTCCTTCTTTACTATCTATTTCTCTATTAGGGTGTAGCCTTCATGTTTCTTTTTTAATTTCAAATGTTTTAATATACCAAATAATGCTTTTTATCATGACATTTTCATCCATTATGTGTACTGCTTACATCTGCCCACTGCCCAGACACCTTCCTCTGTCTTTCCCCTTCTCCTCCACAAATAGTTTCTTTCCTTATTGTTTTCTTGTGTGGTGTGCGTGTGCGTGCGTGCGTGCATGCGTGCGTATGGGTGTGTGTGTGTGTGTGTGTGTGTGTGTGTGTGTGTGTGTGTGTCTAGATCCCATGAAAAAGAGAAGACATGAAATGTTTGTCCTTCCAGGATTGGCTCATTTTACTTGATGATTTTCAGTTCTAGTCATCTTGCTCTCAAACCTTCCCCTCTGTGGCCTCCTTTCCTAGTTGCCACCCTTCCCCTCCCCACCTCTGATAACTAGAGCACTTGATGACATTTAAAGCCAAACTTTCCCCTTGGCAGAGAGTATGGGAAACTGACAATGGCAATTCATTCAGGAAAGGTGGAATTCTCCAGGGTGTAAGTTCAGCCATCAGCTACTTTGTAGCAAAAATGTGTAAAATGGTAGTAAGAAATGCAGCTGGTTGGAACCTGGTTTTGCCTGCCTTTGTCTGAGGGACTTTTTTTTGGGGGGGGGGTGGGGTTTCAAGGTGATCTTACTGATGGTTTTGAAACAATAGCCTAAGCCTAAGGAAGAGGTTGTCTCCCGTCACATAGATGTGTTAGTAGATCCCAGTCACCACCACCTTTCATGCCAACACACACATCACAGGTCAACTCCAAGGAAAAATAATTACAATATACCCAACAGAGTACAAGAGACACTTTCAGGTTTTGTGTTCTAGAAAGACACCATGGCAACAAAGTGTTTTACCAGAAAAACTAAGAACTCCACTTCAGTCTTCAGGCTTTGACTTCAGTCTGTCTGCCTTCCACTCTCCTGACTCTGCCTTCCGTTCTCCTGACTCCATGAGGCTTGTGCATCTCTCTGTGTGACTTAATTTAAATTAAAGTATTAGCTTCTCAAGAGCAGGAATTGGTAAAGTTATTTGAGAGATGTCAGTTTCTTGTCATGGGCCACTGATACCCCAAAACTCTGGTTCTGTTTTCCGATTATTTCCTTGGGTGTCCAGACCCTGCTGCACACCAGGCAGGGAAGGCTGGAGCGCAGCTGAGTTTCAATACCTTGGTTTGCTTCTTCCCTTAGGGTGTCCAAACCCGACCTTAGGGTTAGCAAGATCCCAGGACAGCAGTGAATGCTGAGGGGAAAGGTATCCTCCAAAGATTTCATCGTTACAGCTCTTTTAAACGACATTCAACGGAACAGCCGTGCTCTTTATACAGGGCAAGCAAGAACTATCTAAACCTTGCAAAGTGAAACCTGGCACAGTGGAAAGGGGTTCTTGGGGTGAAGTTTAATTGGCTGAGGTTTAAGGTTCTGGGGATACCCTATTTGCATGGAGAGGCATTCCAGGAAGTTGGACCTGTAATTTCTGCCAAGGATTACCTGATATTCCTCAGGTAGACCTTGGAGGTCAGGCTCCCCAGATAGCATTGAGAGGAGGAAGCCCTGCTGGGAAAGAGAGTCCTCCATTTTGCATTGAGCTCAGGGGAGCTGTCGGGACATGGCAGACTATGACCTTTAAATATCAGGATCTCCCAAACACAAAATGTGTGTGATAAGATATCTTTCTGCAGAAAGGGAGCTCCAGGTTTGGGTGTTTATGTGTATGTGAGTCTGTGTCTGATGAAAAAAAAAAACCCAATAAGGTAAAATTTTGTTTGGGCTTTAGAGTAAGGGCCTAGGGAGGGGATTGGTCATGTGGGAAAAAAATATTTCTCATTTAGAGATAGGACTGGACAGTGGGTTAGACTTTAAAATGAAAAAATAAAAAACGAACTAATCACCTTTTAAAATTTTAGAACTCAAATGGAATTTTGGAATCATAATTTTTGACATTAAAATTGAAATTCCTGGGCTGGGGATTTAGCTCAGTGGTAGAGCGCTTACCTAGGAAGCACAAGGCCCTGGGTTCGGTCCCCAGCTCCGAAAAAAAAAAAAAAAAAGAACCAAAAAAAAAAAAATTGAAATTCCTCACTAGATTTTACTAGGGGCCATAGTGGGCTTGGTGTTACATATATAATGCAGAGTAAGTAAGTATGCTTTCTGATTCTGGGCTTGTTGGTTCAGATCATGATTCAGAAGTCATGAGTCTGAGTCTACCGCATTTTCTAGACCACAGAATCCTCTTTTGCAACATTATTTTCTTACTGCAGTCCCATTGTTTCTAAAGATGGCATGTTTCCTTTAAAGGCTTGATTCAGTGCCAGTGAGATTCTCCTCTGGTAAGGGCATTTGCAGAACTAGTCTGGCAACCTGAGTTCAGTCTCTAGGACCCAAGTAAAGATAGGAGAACCAACTCCACAGGGTGGTCTTCTGACCTGCATACCCATGGTGTGGTGCTCTTGAACACACACACACTCTCTCTCTCTGTCTCTGTCTCTCTCTGTCTCTGTCTCTGTCTCTCTCTCTCTCTCTCTCTCTGCCTCTCTCTCTCTCTGTCTCTCTCTCTCTCACAGACACACACAGACACAGACACACACACATACACACACTTATAATAAGTTTAAAGGTGTTGATCATCAGTAGAACCACCAAATGTCCTTGGATCGAGCATCTGACCTGCTGACTAGGGTCTAGGCTTAAGGTATCCACTCTGACTTACTCTGGCTACATCTTTCCCAGGCCAACAGGTAACAACCTGGAACACCTCCACCCCTTTCTCACTAAGTATCTAGGGCCTTTGAGTTCCCCGGCTTGGAGCTTTGTGAACATGTTGTAAGGGCCTTTTCTTCCAGGGCTTGTCTTCCGGGGGCTGATTAGATGTCAGTATGTCCCCAATATGGTTTGAATGTGTCTCCCCAGTGGCTCACAGGTTGGAAACTTAATCCACAAATTTATATGTTGATAATATTGGTAGGAGAGCCTCTTGGGAGGTCATGAGAGTTAGGTGGGGTCATATTGATGGTTTTGCTCTCTCCCCATGAGCAGTCCTCCTCCTCATTACAATGTAGTAAGAAGGCTGGATCTGGATGTCAAGACCTCCAGAATCTGGAGCGAAACAAACGGCTAAAAGAAACCTCTTGTCTTATCAATTAACTGGTCTCTGGTATTTTGTTACATCAACAGAAAATGGAATAGGAGAGTCCTCTAGGCCTGAGGAGTGGATGCAGCTGGGGATGCAGTAGATAGGTTAGCACCTGGTAGCTGAGGTGTTAACAGCTACCCTGTTGACAGGGCCTAGGCAGGGAAGCTGACCTCGCACATCTGTTTCTCATATCTTGTCTGCCCGTCCTGGTGAGGTGAATTCCTCACTACCTTTCGCATAATTTTTCTGGCAAATTAGTTCACAACCTTTTTTGTTTTTAAACTTTCTTCCCACCACAGCAAGCCCAAGCAAAACTTCATTCTTGGCAAAGAAGAGAGTAGTGCTCACCTCAGGTTAAAAGTCATCTACACTTGCTCTTTTATTTTCTTGCAATAGCAGGTCATTTCTTGGGGGACAAATATTGCCAGAAAGTATAACAAGTTCTTCTTCTTTTTTTTTTTTTTTCCCGGAGCTGGGGACCGAACCCAGGGCCTTGCGCTTCCTAGGTAAGCGCTCTACCACTGAGCTAAATCCCCAGCCCCATAACAAGTTCTTCTTAAGGTGAATCGACTCATTTCTACAACAGACTAGGGAGATAACTTACCGCTACTGTCGAAGTGGTCTTTTTCTCTTTCTTCTCCTTCTCCTCCTCCTCCTCCCCCTCCATCTTCCTTCTCTTCCTCCTCCTCCTCTTCCTCCTCCTCTTCTTCTTCTCCCTCCCCTTCCCTCTCCTCTTCCTCCTCCCCTTTCTCCCCCTCCTCCTCCCCCCCTTCCCCTCCTCCTCCTCCTCCTCCTTCATCATCACCAACAACCCTATAGACTCCATGGGAAACTGAAACAAAGAGAAACCATTTGTATAATGCCCAAAACTAATGCCGGAGGCACTGTGTTAACCACAATGAAATGCTGCATCTATTCAGTCTCCTCTGCTCTTATACCTCAACTCTATTTAGCCTTCAGGGCAGGCTGGAAGCTTTGCTTTGAGACAGCCGATTTTGGCCTAGAACTCACTATGTAGCTGAAGCTGAAGCTGGCATCAGCTCCACCTCTCAGATGCTGAGATCACAACATATCCTCCCACGTGTGATAGCCTTCCCCCATTTGAGGTTCTGTGTGATTCTCAGAACGTTGTCATTGTCACTTCTGGTAATGCATTTCCCGTTTGGGCTGCTAGAGATCTCATCTGTTTGTACTTTAGCTTTACCGAGTGTACTGGGGGGGACTGTTTCCCTAGCAAGCACAGTAGACTGCAGCTCCCTGTTTAGATGCTCCAGCAGACAGGACTTCTTGCTGCTTCTGCGAGGAGGAACACAGTGAAGTCAATGGACTTCACTCAATGGTCATCCTCTTCGGGGCATCAACTGCAGAAAGTTGCCTTGTCCAAGGCTATGAACCTCCTGTTATAAAGAGCCACTTCCAGTGACTGAGGGATGTGGGAGAATAATGTCCTGGCCATCTTGGGCAGTGTCATGCTAAAACTAGCCTCTACTGACTCTCAAGGTCTGACTGTGAACATCGGCGTGATGCTCTGTGTTGTATATCTAGAAGTGGAAATTTAGCATTTGCTACGTTCAGATTGTGATATTTTACTAATCAAAGGCATTTTTTTTACTTATTCAGAGAGTCATTTTGCTATCATACTATTATTGTTCTCTGGTGACTTCAGGATCTTTGCCAAACATCTGAGAGCCCCTGTCTTGAAGGTCATTGTGGGGTTAGCTGGGGCTGTGGTTGGGCCTCGTGGCTGTACTTTTTCCTCTGCTCAGTTCCATGTCCTTCCCTTTCTTTCATGTACTCTGATTTCCTGTGTGCTAAGCTTTCTTTTCCACTTTGTTCTCTGGGACATTCAACTTGCAAGAAAAACTCTTAAGGGTCCTAAAAGTTTCTGTACATGGCTCATTTTATGTAGACACTTTAGCGGACTTCTGAACTTTTTCCAGAAAAAAAAATTGATAGCATATCATTCAAATGATTCTATTCCAAATCAGGATTGAGGCACTTTCTTTTTTTTAGGATTTTAAATACTTCCTCATTTATAATAATGCATAGTGACCTGTGGTCACTCTAGGTCCTCTACCTAGACGGCAAGGGATGTGTCTAGAATATGTTGATTGATTGGTCATGTTCAAATTGCTTGATTAGAAGTGACTTTTCTATAAGTGATAGAACTTATTTTTGAGCACTCAGGATAAAGAGCCCTGGTAGCCAGAGATGGTGGAGAATCATTGAATATTTTGCCTTTCTGAAAGTTTTTCCATTGTAATTTCTTACTCTGTTTGTAGGCATACTGGTCAAAAGATGTTGAAACATTATGACCTATATATTAACTGATTAGAAAGGCTCCTGGCTATAATTCGAGGGCAGGGGCTTAGAGATATCATTCCACCAAACAGGGTCAGGAATTAATAGTCTAGGTGCTGGTTACTGTATTTGTGACCTTAATATTTATCTGTTAGGATCGCTACTGCTGTGATGAAATACCATGATCAAAAGCAAGCTGGGGAGGAGAGAGTTTATTTAGTTTACACTTCCACAGCGCTGTTCATCATTGAAGGGAAGTCAAAACAGGAATCCAAAAGGGCAGGAACCTGGAAGCAGGAGTTGGTGCAGAGGCCTTGGAGGATTGCTGCTTACTAGTGCTCCTCATGGCTTGCTCAACATTCTCTCTTATAGAACCCAGGGCCAATAGACCAGGGTGGTATCATTAATAATGGTCTCTTCCATATCAATCAGTAGTTAAGGAAATGCCCCACAATTTAGCTCAATCTTATGGAAGCATTTTCTCATTTGAGGCTCCTTCCTCTCCAGTGACTAGCTTATGTCAAGCTGACATAAAATTAGCCAGCACAATACAATACATCTAAATGGCTTTAATTTTCCAAAGGGAAATATATGTTTGTGTGTGTGTGTGTGTGTGTGTGTGTGTGTGTGTGTATGTGTGTGTGTGTGTGTGTGTGTGTGTGTGTGTGTGTGTGTGTGTGTTTGAGACAGGGTTTCTCTGTGTAGCCCTGTCCATCCTGGAACTCAACTCTGTGGAGCAGGCTGGCCTTGACCAGAGACCTATCTGCCTCTGCCTCCAGAGTGCTGGAATAAAAGGCATGCACCACCATTACCTGGCTATTTTATATTGACGTTAATGAGTATTCAACTTATCTTTACTTGGGTATACCTTACAGCATAGGATAAATATATTTATTTAGTTTATGTTTGCAAGTTATAAATAACCTTCACCCCCCCCCATAAGTACGCATGCATGCCATGGTGTGCACAACTTCTGAAGTCATTTCTCTAGTTCAGCCTTGCTGGGACTTGCTTCTGCCATGCTATGTACTTTAGGCTATCAGGCCTGAAGGCTTCTGGGAAATTCTCCTGCTCTGCTTCCCTTCTCGCTGTAGAAGCACTGGGATTACAGATCGAATCCAATTTTTTAAAGTGGATAAAACTCAGATTGTCAGGTTTATATGGCAAGAGCTTTTAACCACTAAACCACCTTGCTGGCCCTAAATTATTATTATTTTTTTGTTGAGAGCTTACTTTATATTTTGAAAGACAGCATTACTTCATTCTATCCTGGTTTGAGCAATACTTTATTAAATAAGGGCTAGTAAAAAAACAAACAAACAAACAAACAAACAAAAAACCCTCATGAAATCATGTAATAATGGTAACATATCGTCTGGCGTTTTGTTTTATTTGGGTATGCTTAGTGAGGTTCTGAAGATTAAAATCAGGGTGTTACACATGCTTGGCACTCACTCTATCACCGAGCAACACTCCTAATTCTACCATTTCACCATAACAGCCGTTGTTTGGGGGTAAAAAGCAGCCTTAGGGATGGGATCCAAAGCCTCGTGCCTATTAAGCAAGTGTTCTGCCTTTGGGCCTTTATCAAATGTTTATGGAGATGGTTTACTAGGTATCTTGGTAAATGGTATGTAACATTCAAACATAAATATGGCAGAGCCTCCGCCCTTTGGGAGACAGGGAAGGGGGTATAATGAAACCGTTTGTCAGTCATACCCCTAGGAAACCTGGAATAAATACATAGGGAATGGCCAGTAACCAAGAGTGTTTTTAAGCATGTACGTGGATTATGAGAAGAAAGAAGTGTATGTTGGAGATAAGCCAAGAAAGGCGGTCTGTCAGTTCCACTTCTAGTTATAAATGAGCAAGCACATTTAATCATCAAGGGATAAGGTTACTTCAGACAGAGGGAGTTTTGGGGGCTCAGGTAAGGCTATCAGCTTTTTCTCTTAACCTCCCACTCTTTTCATCTCCATTGAGCCCTTGTTGTTCACCTACTCCCACCCCATCCAACCTTCTTCCTTCCTTGTTCAGAGAGATATTCTCTATGGGATAGGAAAGATGGCCACCTGAAGCCTCCAACCTGCTTCCTTCCAGCCTGTGACCCAACCTGCAAGAATTGTTACAAAATTTCAAATAGTAAATTTTTGCGGAATGACTCTTGTCTGGGTTACAAACTATTGTGCTTTGAATGTGAAATGCCCCCTCCCCATAGGCTCATGCATTTGAACACCTCGTTCACAGTTGAAGGAGGGCTGTGAGTGGGGCTCAGCTTGAGGAAGTGGGTCACTGGAGGTGGGTCTTCAGGTTACTTAATCCAGCCCCATCTGCTGTCCTCTCTCACTTACTGCATATACAATGTGGCTGGCTATCTCACTCTTCCCTGTCAAGCTAGGCCCTATAAGACAAAGCAAACCCTTTCCCTCCGAAGCTGTCTTTTTGTCCTGTATCTGCCCATAGCAAAGTAACTTATACAAACGTCCATCCTTGGCTCAACCACCAGGACCAAGATGAAGACACCACAGAGAGTAGGATGTGCTTAGCATCTCTTATATACTTACATTGTGTTTTAGAGGCAGGCTCAAGCTTCCTAAGAAAATATGAATGCTGAGTATCTCTAAGTGCATGCTGGTGGGTAGAGAGCTATACGGTCTGAACTCTCTTTGCTCGGATAAGGAAGGTCACTACAAGTCTTTTTTTTTTTTCATCTTTATTAAATTGGGTATTTCTTATTTACATTTCAATTGTTATTACCTTTCCCAGTTTCCAGGCCAACATCCCCCCATACAGAGGGGACCTCTATATGGGTGTTCCCCTCCCCATCCTCCCCCCATTACTGCCCTCCCCCCAACAATCCCGTTCACTGGGGGTTCAGTCTTGGCAGGACCAAGGTCTTCCCCTTCCACTGGTGCCCTTACTAGGTTATTCATTGCTACCTATGCAGTTGGAGCCCAGGGTCAGTCCATGTATAGTCTTTGGGTAGTGGCTTAGTCCCTGGAAGCTCTGGTTGGTTGGCATTGTTGTTCATATGGGGTCTCAAGCCCCTTCAAGCTCTTTCAGTCCTTCCTCTGATTCCTTCAATGGGGGTCCCATTCTCAGTTCAGTGGTTTGCTGCTGGCATCCACCTATGTATTTGCCATATTCTGGCTGCGTCTCTCAGGAGAGATCTATATCCGGTTCCTGTCTGCCTGCACTTCTTTGCTTCATCCATCTTATCTAGTTTGGTGGCTGTATATATATGGGCCACATGTGGGGCAGGCTCTGAATGGGTGTTCCTTCAGCCTCTGTTCTAAACTTTGCCTCCCTATTCCCTCCCAAGGGTATTCTTGTTCCCCTTTTAAAGGAGTGAAGCATTTGCATTTTGGTCATTCTTCTTGAGTTTCATGTGTTCTATGCATCTAGGGTACTTTGAGCATTTGGGCTAATATCCACTTATCAATGAGCGCATAGCATGTGTTTTTCTGTGATTGGGTTACCTCACTCAGGATGATATTTTCCAGTTCCATCCATTTGCCTATGAATTTCATAAAGGCATTGTTTTTGATAGCTGAGTAGTTTCCATTGTGTAGATGTACCACATTTTCTGTATACATTCCTCTGTTGAAGGGCATCTGGGTTCTTTCCAGCTTCTGGCTATTATAAATAAGGCTGCGATGAACATAGTGGAGCACGTGTCTTTTTTATATGTTGGAGCATCTTTTGGGTATGTGCCCAAGAGAGGTATAGCTGGGTCCTCAGGTAGTGCAATGTCCAATTTTCTGAGGAACCTCCAGACTGATTTCCAGAATGGTTGTACCAGTCTGCAATCCCACCAACAATGGAGGAGTGTTCCTCTTTTTCCACATCCTCACCAGCATCTGCTGTTGCACTATAAGTCTTAAAGTAAGAAAATAGCTGTGTACAATGGTTCCTTAGGTCAACTTTGGCATTTTTTTCTTTTTTTCTATTAAAATGTTTCTGATTGCTCAAGGAGAGGCCTTCCTGGAAGACAGTGTACAATGTAGGTAAAGATAGTGGCCCTAGTGCAAATTGTAGACCAACGATTCACCCTCAGAGGTTCCTGGATGATGAATGTCCCACTGAGATGCAGGATGCTCATGGGTAAGGAGGTGGTTCATACACAGTGGCAAGGAGTCTCTGAGAACTCTTTCTTAACTCTTCTGAGAATCTAAAATGTCTCTAAAAACACAGACTATTAAAAATATCGAGGATGACAGCAGCTGACGGTCGTTTGAGCGCTGATGTGAATTTAAAAGAACAAAATGTTCCCAGATGTCGACTAGTCCAGAAGCCAGCAGATTCTCTGATGGAATTATTTATTGGATTTCCGCGCTAGTGAGAGGAAGTAAATTCAGTCATTATGCAAACATAGATTTAAAAACAATAAATGTTTGAATTTGTTTTCTTAGATATAAGTTGCTACACTCTGAATTTGCATTCAGTAATGAAGTACAGAAGATGTTGGAATCATCTTTTTTTAAACTAGGATAAAAATTGTAACTGCTTATATTGTGTTTCTTGTTTCAGTGTTCTTTAGTCTCCTGACTACAGACTATGTTTGGAATTCTATTCCTAAATTTGAAATGTTAAAATACAATCAGCATGTAGTAAATATTATATTTGGGAGCTATATGTTATAAATTTGTGTCTTAGTTAGACAAGCATATCTTTACTTCTGTCTTAGGGTTTTCATTGCTGTGAAGAGGCACCAAGACAACTCTTATAAAGGCAAACATTTAATTGGGACTGGCTTAACAGTTTCAAATGTTCAGTCCACTATCATCATGGCAGGAACCATAGACGAGTACAGGTAGACAAGGTGCTGAAGGACCCAAGAGCTCTACATCTAGATGCCAAGGCAGCCAGAAGGAGTCAGTCTACTGCAGGCAGTTGGGAGGAGGCTTCCACACTGGGAAGAGCTTAGGTATAGGTAGTCTCAAAGCCTGCTTTAGCAGTGAAGCACTTCCTCCGATTAGGCCACACCTACTCCAATAAGGCCACACCCACTCCAATAAGGCCACACCTACTCCAATAAGGCCACACCTACTCCAATAAGGCCACACCTACTCCAATAAGGCCACACCTCCTGATAGGGCCACTCCCTATGGCCAAGTATTGAAATACATGAATATATAGAGGCCAAACCTATTCAAACAACCATAATTTGATTCTGTACACTTTAAAGATTTGATTTTCAAAAAATATATATCCTGTCCGAGTCCTAATTCTCTCCACAATTAAATAGACTATGGATAGGGGTCATTGACATACACATTTTGATTTGCTTTGTTTTTCCTTTATTTACTTTTGTTGTTGTTTTGTTTGGTTTTGAGACAGGGTTTCTCTGTTGTAGCCCTTGCTGTCCTGGAACTCACTCTGTAGACTGGGGGTGGGGGTGGGCTGGGCTGGCTCAGACTCACAGACGTCCACTTCCCTCTGTCTCCTGAGTGTTGGGATTAAAGGCATGTGACACCACTGCTTGGGTTGCTTTTGCCTTTGAGACAAAGCCTGTAGCTCTTGTTGGCCTGGAACGCTCTGTGTAGACCAGATTGGCCTCAATCTCACACAGCTTCTCCTGTCTATGCCTCCAGAGTGCCAGTGCTGGAATTAAAGGTGTGTGCCACCACGCCCCGCCCCTCTCACTAATCTTAATTGAAAAAACGACTAAGAAGTATTCTGTGATGGAGTATTAAGGCTGGAAACTGAAAGGTAGTTCCGCCCAACTGCAACAGCACATCCTTGCAAAGTGACTGGTTTACCAGGAGACCTCAGGAGAGGTGACCTCTTGCCCTTCCCCACGCCCTAGCTTCTAGACTGGAAATCCACAGCCAGGTTAGAGACCTTTACCCTCAACCACATTCCTTAAAACCATACACCCCATCAAAGATGAAAAGCAGTTTGTTCCTACTTTTGGAAAGCATTATTTCTGAGAAATTCTCTTACTCTTGGCAACTGCTGATAGCTGACCCTGCCCTGGTAGCTTACAAGTGACAATTTTAACTGCAAACATCCTTTTCGGCCTTGGGAAGAGCAGGAAAGGAACCAAGCCTGTGATAAAGGCTATGTAGGAAACAATAAGATAAGGAGGTCAGGCCCCGCCCGGCCTGCTCCTCCCGCAGGAGGGACTGGTTCTCAGCGCTGGGAACTCTGTGTAATAGGATCCGGTTGCCGGGCTGCCGCGGGGAAGCATTTGGGCGTGGGACCGCGAGAAGCCGCTTGTAAACAGAACCGGGCCGGGATGGTTGGCGGCCGGAGCGCAGCCGCTGGCGGTGAGGAGGGCGGGCTGCCTGGGTCGGGGTCCTGCTGGGGGTTGACTGCAGGCCGCACGGGCGACAGGACCAAAGCCGCGGTGAGCATCCGCCTCGCGGCGGCCGCGGACCAGCGGGCGAGCGGGGAGGGGGACGGGATGACGCATCCCTGGACCTCCCCGGGGTCGCGGGGGTTCTTCCCACGCACTGCTTTCTGTTGCATTTCGCGCTGGGGATAGCACTTCATTTGTGGGTGGTTAAGTGATGGGGAAGGCATGACCCGCTGTTTATTTTTGTGACTCAAGTAAACGCAAAGTAGTTGAATAAGGTGATCCTGTTCTCTGCGTTGTTTTTAGTAACCCCTCCCCAGCGATCATAGAAACCAAACCCCAGTAGAGAGCTTTTAGCCCCAGAGAAACGCAACGATTGTTCTTTCTGTTGACTGTGCCCATTTTGAATATATAGTAAATGACGCCACAGGACTAATGACAAATTGGTCTTGTATGAAAAGCTTACTAAGCTAAAAAACGAAAACCAAAACAAAATAAAACAAGATAAGGAGTTGTAAGGCCCATCCCTTAAGATGAAAAAAAGAATGCTGATTTTGAAAGACAAATAGAGACTGGGCTTATATGTAAAGATTGCAAAGCAAGACGCCTTTTACTTTAACAGGTTAAATAGATTGAGCTATGTTGTTGTAAACGTTAGTTTTTCCCCCCTTTTTATTTCGATACGTGGAACTAGAAAGAAACTTCTGGGTTTTTTTTTCTTTAAAATATTTTCAATAAATCATAATAAACTGTGATTTGTACTTATACAGCATTATAAGATAGCACACATTATAAATGATTTGCCTAAAACTAAGTAGTTTTTCTTTAAATGATAAATTTAAGCAAAATACCGTAGCAAAAATGAGGTCTTTAAATAGACATGTGTTACCTTGGTAACATAATTAAATTTTAGCTAGGAGTCAAATATTAGGTTAAATTGACAGGAGAAGTGTGTAAATGTCATGGAACAAGAAACATCAATACCTTATGTGTTTGTCTTTATAGTAAATACTTCCACAATGCTATGATTCTACAAGATCTTTAGAGCTTATCTCAGCTAAATTCTTGTTTGGTCACTTTCTCATTGCGTCATCCTGGGAAGTTTACTCAATTTAGCTGTTTCCTAATCTGTAGAATGGGAATAATAGCCACCTCATCAAAGATTTAATGAGGATTAAATATGTATGGTTTTTGAGAGAGTCTCTCTATGTAATCCTGTCTAGCCTGGAAATCACTATGTAGATCAGGTTGTCCTTGAACTCACAGCGATCCGCCTGCCTCTGCTGGGGTTAAAGGCATGTGCCACTGTGCCTGGCAACTTGATGTTTTAAAAGTGCCTGGAACAGTACCTAGAATAAGTGTTTGATGAATGTATCAAATAAAAATATTTCATTATTGAAAAGCAGATGGACAATTGTATTCGGGGAGGGATGGAAGGGGAAGTTCTTGGTGAATGGGTACAGAGCAAGATGAAACGGCCAATAGGGATTGGGCTTCATGATAGTGATTTGCTTAGTAGTTACCATGGTGAATTTTTTTTAAAATATTTTATTTATTTATTATATATGAGTACACTGTAGCTGTCTTCAGATACACCAGAAGAGGGCATCAAATCTCATTACAGATGGTTGTGAGCCACCATGTGGTTGCTGGGACTTGAACTCAGGACCTCAGGAAGAGCAGTTGGTGCTCTTAACCACTGAGCCATCTCTCCAGCCCGGTGAATTTTTTAATGCCACACAGCAGCCTCATCCGTGCTTGCCTTTAGTGCTGTGGAAATGCATCTCCCGGTGCTTTATTTGGTTCATGCCCTGGAGATTTATCATAAAGCCTACAAACAGATTATAAACACACCCAGAGACTCTGGGACAGTTGTTGTTGCTTTTTTCCTCTAATCCCTACAACCTGTACATAGAAGACATTTCTACCTGACTGTTATATTAGATGTCACACTGGAAATTAGAATGAAGAGATTGTCAGGGTAGGTCTGACTGAAGAGTGCCCATAAAAGTGTAGAGCTTTCTGTGGCTGGGAAATCGAGAAGACTTAACATGCGGTGGCTGATTTGAAGATGGACCATACCATTGAGCAGGACTTTAGGCAGCCTTGAGGAATTTGGAAGGCATAAAACTACCAAGAGTGGCCCCCTGGCTGACAACCAACAGGAAGTTACCAAAACCAGGCTTTTGTCAATATTCCAGATACGTTTGAATCTAGACTATTTTCTAGAATTTCAGATAGGAACCCAGCCCACCTGAGCTAATACCTTAGTGACTATGAGATAAGAAATATTTCTTTTTCAAAATTATTTTTAAAGGTTTATTATTTAATGTATATAAGTACACTGTAGCTGTCTTCAGACACACCAGAAGAGGGCATCAGATCCCATTACAGTTGGTTGTAAGTCACCTTGTGATTGCTGGGAATTGGAGCTCTGGAAGAGCAGTCAGTGCTTTTAACCATTGGGCCATCTGTCCAGCCCTTTCAAAATTATTTATTTTCATATTATGTGCATTGGTGTTTTGGCTGCATATTTCCGTATGAGTGTTTAGATCACCTGAAACAGGAGTTACAGACAATTGTGAGCTGCCCTGAGTGCTGGGAGTTGAACCTGGATCCTTTGGAAGAGCAGCCACTGCTCTTAACCACTACGCCATCTCTCCAGCCCTAAGAAATATTTTTTAAAGCAACCCAGAGTGTGAAAATTTGTTGTGTCATGATGGAGAAGTAATAAAGAATCTAGCAGAAAAATGGACAAAAAAAAAAAAACCCCAAAAAACTAAACACATTGTTATTATGGGATGTCCCCAACGGCCTGTGTGTTAAAATCTTAGTCCCTTTAGAGGTAATTTGAAAGGGTGGGCCTTATGAGAGGTAGAAGTCTTTAGGGAAGGCCAACCAAGAGGGTTGTGGGCTCTGGGTCCTCCTGTTTTCCTGTTTGAAGTGCTTTTGCTCTGCTGTGCACCCTGACCCGGATGTGGCCCTGCCACAGTCCCTGATATAATGGGACCAACTGGCCATAGACTGAAAGCTCTGAAACTGGGAGCCAAAATGAACCTTTCCAAGTTGATTACTGTGCGAATTCCCTCCTAGACATAGAGAGGAACTGGAATTAAATAGCTAAGCTATTAAATGGCGTTCTTTCCATTAATCAAAGGAGTGAACATGGAAGCAACAAGGCAGTACCACTCCAGCTCTCAAAGTGCTAGAGATCTCAAAGAGGTTTCATTGTCCTGTCAAGCAGTATGTCAGGAGCAGACAGTGAGTGCAGCCTTTCTGAAAAGCACAGTGACTGAACGTGTAAAAAGTCTCAGCAGTGCTCCTATGCTTTGACTTAGCAATTCCTCCTTGAGAAGCCCAGGGAACTTACGAGACCAGTTAAGTTCATCATAACACTGAGTAAACCTTTGTGTAGAACAGAGCTGGAAATACTGTAAATGCCCGGTAACAGGGGAACAGTCACATCATGGGTCCATCAAAAGAAATGGCATAATGCATATATTAAAAAGGTTTTTATGAAGGATATTAACAGTGGAGAGGGCTCAGTCATTGATAAGCAGGGGAAAGACAGCAGAACTATATCTGCAGTGTACTTTCAACTAATATCTTCTTTTCCTCCTATTCTCTCTTTTATCCTTCTTTGTTATACAGTGCATTTTTCCCTGTTAGAGGGTAAATAAGAATTGTTTATTTTGCCTTTATTCTTTTCAAAACCCGGAACAATGTGTAGTCCTCTTTTATAACCATAAAGTTCAATAAGTGTTTCAAAGTTTCCTACACTATATCCAGTGCATTTTGAGTCTAAAACCCTGGACTAACAATGGGAACAGTAAATTTATAACTAATTTAGGTACAGAGCAGAGAGTCTTTCAGAAAACGTTGAGGTAGAAAACAGAATACTGGAAAGATCACACAATGTTTCTCGGTAGGGTGATCAGTGCAGACTTCTGTTGAAAAAACACTCAGTGTGACATTGAAGTAATAGAAAAAGCTTATGGATAAAATTCCACTAAACATTCTTGTACTTTTGTCTCTTTTCCTTGCCTTTTATGATTAATTTTTTTTCTAAGAAAAAGTCTTAAGATAGAGCCTAGGTAGGCCTGGAACTTGTTGTGTAGCCCAGGTTTGAACTAGCAGACCTGTCTACAGCCAATCTGTCCCAGTGCTCCTCATCTTATCTGACTAGTGATCTTCCTGCCTGGGCCTCTGGATGCTGGGATTATAGGCATGTGTGGCCAACATGTCTAGCTAAAAGCTCTTGCTTTCTTTGATGAATGGGTTTAGGTGTTAGGTTAACAACCCTCTTCCCCTTGCTCCTTGTTGATATATACACCTAAGAAATAGGGGACTGAGGAATATGTAATCATTTGACAGAAAGGAAAAAGAAGACCTTATCATTAGGACCAGGAAAATCAAGCTAGATAGAGGCCAGTACCAACCTTGCTACAAGCAACCAAAGCTTGTGTGTATTGAATATTTATCAGATAGCAGACGTACTATGATCTCAGTATGTAGCCCTTTCGAAAGATTTGGAATCGGATCATGCATTTACATGTTTACAAAGCAGGCTGAGATATTGACATTACTAAACTAGTTTCAGAATGTCTAATTTCAACCTAGAAAAGATTAGTAACACAGACCTAGTTTTTAGGGTTCTTTTCTAGACAGTTCCCAGGGGCATTAGGCTATGGCTGCTCCTTCTCTTTCCCTAATGACTGGCCCCCTCTTCTGTTTCACATCACTCTCACCCACACCCTGTCTGTCTCCACAGTGGCTCCTGGCCGTTTGCTGGCTTGTGTCATAGCAGATGTTCACCCCTTGGAAGAAAAGGTATGGAGGAATACCTAGCAAGGAACTGCTGTTTCCTTTTCATTATCTGTTCAGAGCTGATGTGGTATATGGGTCCCGAGGAGCCACACTGTGTGCTAGTTTCAATCGCAAAGCAAGTAATTCAGAGGACATAGTAGAAAGTGTGATGAAGTGTTTGCCAGTAGCAAAGTCCATATACAGTTTGCTCTTGTCTCATCGGTATGTGTAGGTAAAGGCAAATGTTAAAGACCTCACAGCTTATTCTCCTGCCAGCTATGGAGTAAAGTAATTAATCTCGTTGGTAGATGAGTTAGGAGCAAAACTAAAAGTGAACATAAAGAGGCAGTGGGATTGATTGATTGTTGAGAGAAGATCTCTATATATAGTCCTCGATGTACTGGGACTTTCTATGACCCAGGTTGGGCTAGGGCTCACAGAGATCCTCCTGCTTCTGCCTCCCATGTTCTGGGATTGAAGATGTGTACCACCATGCCCAGCTTAGAGGCTGTTTTGTTGAGATGTCAAGCATACTGCTTATTGTTAACATTTTTAATTGTTAATTTGAGCTTGGTTTCAAATAGGATTCCCTGGTTATGCACAAGATTCATGAGTGAGGCAGGGGCTTATTTATCTCTAGCTATCTTGAGTAGAGTAACCAGTTTATAATTCAGTATAAACTAAAGCTGCCTTGTTCTGTATCACCCAGTTATAAATAATTAGCTAATTGGGAAATGGGTAGTCACACACTCTACTATGTGGTCTGTAGGTATGATAACCTTAAACAAGACACACAGTTTTGTCTTTAGAAAGCTTACCGTTTGTCAGGGAAGATAGAGAAGAAACAGGCCTCTTTAAAGTAGTGTCTGACCTGATTATGGAGGCAATCCGGATGCTGTAGGGAATATAAGGGCCTAGGAAGTGGGAAAGCGCAAAGTCAGCACAGACCTGAAGGCTTAGATGCAGCTGCTCCGGGGTGGGGCACTTGGGGACGAACTGTGCTAGTAAAGAGGTTAAGGATGGAGGCAGTGGGGGAAAAAACAAAACCAGCTTCCAGACAAAGAAAACAGGAGATTCTAATTCCTATAAATTCTTTATGACTGGAGCCAGAATGAGATTGTGGTAGAGTATAGAGGGAAATTTAAGAACTAAGGGCTAGAAGGAAAGTGATGTGAGCTCTTCTGAGTAATGTTTATCTAGAGAGCAGCAGGGTTTTGATTTCAGAAAGCCCACTTGGGGGACAGATGTAGAGAACATGGCTGTGGTGGTGACTGGACTGCGGAGGTAGACATACAGACAGCGGGAGGGCTTTGCAGAGACAGAGGTCATAGGGCTTGCTAATTTGTATTGGTCGCTGGTGACTCAGCTAGAAATGCCAGAGTGGATATTCATCTTTATTAGGGGACAATGTCCTTTGCTCTGTATCGAATGTTTGAAGGAGGCAGGCTGGAGGGTAAGATGAGAAGTTAGTTGTGCATTGTAGGAATTGGGGCATATATAAAAAAAAGGTCAGCTATCTCAGGAGATGGAGAATTTCTCTATGGAAGAGATGCTAGGTAAGAATACAGGGTATTTATCATCTGAGCACAGGAACAGGAGAGAGGAGCATCCATGGACAAAGAAGAAAGGGCAGAGGTGGTAGTGGATTCATGAGTTTCACACAGATGGGTATTCATAAGTCGCACTGATAGTGGTCAGTCAGACCCGTTGGAGGACAGTTCCTAGATTTGACCATCTAGAGAGCGCCAGTGACCTTTGCATGTAAAGTTTTGCCTGGTGCAGAACCACACTGCTCCTAGGAGAGTGAATGGGGTGGTAAAAAGGAGAGCCTAAAAGTATAAAAGTCAAAACTTTTCCAGAAACTTAGGTGAGAGAGAAAGGAGGGAAATGTGTCCTAGATCTAGGAAAGCTCAGGAAGCACATAGGGCCTTATTTATAGTTCTCATTGAGGACAGCTTCTCTTTTTTTTATTTAAAAAACTTTTACATACAGTATATTTTTATCATATTCTTCCCTTTTAACTCCTCCCAGATCTTCCTCATCTCTCTGCCCACACCACTTCAAGCTTGTACTCTCTTTTCTGTCTCTGTCTCTATCTCTGTCTCTGTCTTTCTCTCTCAACCATAAATCAGAAAACAACAACAAAAAACCTAGTAAGATAAAACTACCAAAATAAAACACTGTGCATAGATAACAAACACAGTCACTTTATGTTAGCCAGCTACTCCTGAGTATGGGGCCTGCCTAGAGTGTGGTTGGCACGCCCACTGATGCTCCATTGGAGGAAACTGATTTTCCCTTTGCCAGCAGCTAACAACCACACATAGATTTTTGGTTAGAGGTGAGATTTTGTGTCCACTTCCCCTTCTCCGTGCTGGGATTTTTGTCTGGTTTGAACCTGTGCACATCTTGTGCACCAGTCACAGTCTTTGTTTTGTCTGGAAATGTTTCCTTGGAGTCATGCACCACCTCTGGCTCTCACAGTCATTCTGCCTTTTCTTCCACAGATCTCTGAGCCTGGAGGGGAGGGGTTTGATGAAGACATCCCATCTAGGGTTGACTGCTCCAAAAATCTCTCTCTTTGCCTGCTGTCCAGGTTTGGGTCTCTGTGTTAATTCCACTCTACTGCAAATGGAAGCCTGGAGTAGTGCACTGATCTGAACCTATGCAAACTGTCCTGTTAAATCCTGCAGCGAGTGAACCCCGCCACGCCAAGGCCACTGAGAAGCGGGCAGAGCAGCCGCTGCTGCCTTTAACTCTGCAGAAGGAGTGCTTGGGTGCATTAAGACTTTCTATCCGAGCTTCCTAAGCATATCCCGTCATCATCCTTTCTGCAGTTGCTGGGTGTAAAAGAGAAGATCAAAGAGAAAGTAGGAATCTTTTCCATGGTGTAGATACCCAGGGCATCCTGTACCCTGGTAGGGGTTCATAAAGAACAGCATTCTGTTGTTTGATTTGCATCCCCAAACCACCTTTGCATGTACAACAGGGATCTTTATTTGCCCTGTGTGTTGACAAAGTAGCTCAAGAAGATTGCCCCAAATCATACTCCGGGAACAGTGCGTAGAAAACGGAGACCCATGCCTTCAACTTTAAACCCTGTAGCCCGAGTAGGTACCTTTCACTGGAGGATTATGTGTGGTGTCTGTCTTGTTGTTGTTGAGTGGCAGTGTTAAAAACGGCATATTATCTTCTTTTTTTGGGGGGGGGGGTTCTTTTTTTCGGAGTTGGGAACCGAACCCAGGGCCTTGCGCTTCCTAGGCAAGCGCTCTACCATTGAGCTAAATCCCCAACCCCTTATCTTCTTAGTAGACTTCAAATAAGACTGAAAGTTATCAGTCAATCTTGTTATTTTGTTTGAACTTCATAAATGCATAATGCTAACTTCGAGGTAGCTTTAAAAGGAGTCTGTTTATTTAAACATGTTTTAATAGTTAAAATGTTTGAGTTATCTACAGTAGCATCCGGTTTGAAAATATTTCTTTTATTTCTCTTGGCAGAAACATTTGTTTGCAAGTTCTTTTAAGCAAGCATTTTTACAAGTGTTTCTATTTGTTGGCATAGTGAAGTAGGATTTCTTAGGAAAACAGTAAGAGGTTTGGGCAGTTGGGACTAAATATTTCTAGAAGCACTTGTTTAAGTGAAGTCCCAGTTATCATACCCTTACAGATGGTCTGAGTAACATGTCCAAGGTCACAAAGAGAAGTGAAGCTAGTTCTTTAGTAGAGAATAACTTTTTAATTACTCTCTTTGTTCAGGGACTTCTCATATACCAATTCCCTTGGAGAATTTACAATGACTCAGAAAGACCGTAGAAGTGATTCCTTTATTTTTTCGTACATCAGGTATCAACCATTTCCCTGGGTCATGGGATTAACAAATAAAACAATACAAAATAAATATTAGTTATAGTGTCTGCTCTTTGATACTGAAATTTGAAACACTATGCATATGAAATGTTAGTGTATTATTTAGGGTCATTAATTGGCTCTGAATTGCATATGGCACCCTGCATTTAGTGTTGGCTTTAATCAGGCCATATTACCCAAGACAAATAACTTCATCTTTTTAAGTTTTCATTTTCTTGTAAAGTGGAAATAATGATATCAGCTCCTAAATGACTTGTTGGGAGGATTTAACGACTCAGTGCTCACAGGGAGCTTAACGTAATGCCTGCCGTTTAATAAGTATTAAGTGAATATGAGCTATTTATAATTTGTCATTAGTCTTAAGAACTAGAAGAACTATGCTTTAATTTTCAGCGTTTGTTAAACCCATATTTCACCTTTTACATCAGCCCATCTGTACTGAAAGGGACTTCTGCAGCATAATCTTAACTTTCTTTCTTTTTTTTTTTTTTTCTTTTTTGAAACAGGGTTTCTTTGTGTAGCCTTGGCTGTCCTGGGACTCTCTCTGTAGACCAGGCTGTTCTTGAACTTACTGGGACCCACCTGCCTTTGCTTCCTGAGATTAAAGGCATGTGTCACTACTGCCAGGCTCTCTGCAGGACATTTGTAAAGGGTTTATTTAGTACTGTGGTGGGCAGGACTCTCTGATGATGGGCAGCTGTTTAAGTGTTAGTTATCACAGGTTTATCACTTAGTACCAGATCAGGTCAGCCGAATGTCAGTCAGTCAGATCCCTAGAGTTTATACATTACACCCTTGGGATTTGTTGTTTGTTTGTTGGGATCAAGTTCTGTGGAATCTGTTTGGCCTCACACTTACCATGTATGCTGTGGAGGCTGGCCTTAAACTCCTGACCCTCCTGTACCATGGTGCCCACACTGCAGAACTGTTTGGGAAAACCCATTTCACATTAATGATAATGGTCCATAATGCAGTTAATTTAAGGGCTAGGGAGCTGGCTCGATGGGTTAGAAGTAGATAGATACTGCTGTTCCTCTGAGTTTAAGTGCTAGTCCCCATCTCAGGCAGCTTACAGCTGCCAGCACCTCTAGCCGCTGGGGGATCTGATGCCTCTGGCTTCCACAGGCCCCTGTACTCACACACATGTATCCCCACAGAAAACACAGAAAATACCCATACCCCACACACATTCACCACATTCACAATTACAAATAAAATAAACGTTAAAAAAAAAAAGATAGCTCCTATTACTCTTAGGGTTTTAAAACTTTCCCTCTGCCTGTATGAGAGGCAGAGGATTTTCTGACTTTCATATTGTCCAGTTAAATTCTTTCTGTTTTTTTGTCCTTATCTTATCTTTGAAGTTAAAGAGTGTGTCTGCCTTTGCTGGCTGTGCTTGCTTCCTGACTAAATTGGTTAGAGGCAGATTGATAGCCAAGGTCACTGTCGGATCAGTCCTAAGGAGGAAGGAGGATGCAGCCTGTCACTGCTGAACTTGTAACACTTCAGATAGGGGAGGAGCACCCTTTGCTTAGGCCTACCTGATCACTGGCTTGGAACTTTTGAGAACATGTTCAACAAAGACCCACCCTTGCTTTTCAGCAGATTCAAATATAACAGAAAGAAAGAAAGAAAAATTAAGTACTTACCAAAATATTCTTTCTGAGCACCCCGAAACTGGTAATTTGGTAATGTTTTCAAATTCCATTTTTTCTCTCTCTCTCTCTCTCTCTCTCCCTCCCTCCCTCCTTCCCTCCCTCTCCCTCCCCCCCTCTGTGTGTGTGTGTGTGTGTGTGTGTGTGTGTGTGTGTTTATATTTGTTTCCTCCCTGACTGATCTGTACCTGGCTACTAATGACACTGTCCGTCTGTTTTCTGCAGTTTCCCCAGGGGAATCTGTGTTTTACACCTCCATGATCTAGAGTAGCACTCGGACACTTGATGCGTCCTTTAGATTTTTCTGAGAAATTATATAAACATTATTATATCCGTGCTTCTTAACTATAAGGTAGTTTGGGCAGACTTAGCAGGATTGCTGCCTCACAGAGATGGCCAGAGGCCTTGTATCAATCAGCCTGACTTGCTGGATGTCATTCAATTGGGAACCTGAGTGTTAAGAACAGAACCTTTTCCTGGGTCCATGGATTGTCTTGTGCTCCTTACTGTATTTGTCCCATGGTGCAAGCTGGGTGGCTCAGGGCTTAGCTTCAGTCTACTTAGGGTTCTGCCACTGTGGCACCTGTGAGCTTTAAGATGATCTTAAAAAGTCGAATTTGGGTGGCCCACAGGACTTGGTAATTAGACAAGGATTTCAGAAAGTCTCTGTCTTCCCCATGAGACAATAGATGAGTCATATGGTCTCTTTCATCGTGACTGAAAACAGTCCTTTCACCTACCTCTCTCTGCTGAGGTCTTTCTAAGTATTTATTAAAAGGCTCACCAAGCACTTTATAAATCAGTCTAAATTCTGCATGGGAAAAATGAGTATTTTCAGTAAAACCATGTAATTTCCTCCACAGGTTAAATAAATTTTGAGGCATTATGCTAGAGTAAAAATGAAAGAAACTCCAGCTTATATTTGGAAATACTTCCAACCCCATTCGTGTTCAGAAGATTCTACATAGTTCTATGAGCTGATGATGATCTTTAGGTCTGAAGGCCCTTCCCTAGCCCTTTTGGGATATGAGGCACATAGGGTAAACACACTACTTCTTTGTTTTGTTCCTTGTTGCCACACTTCACACTTTCAGCGCATGGCAGTGCTGTGGCCCCTAGGTATACCTTGCAGTTAATCCCTATTACAGTTAGGACCAACTCCAGCAGCATGGCCTTCGGCTGTATGTGGGGCTGGGAATCAAACTTAGGGCCTGGTGCATGCTGGGCAAGCACTCTACCACTGAGCTACGTTCCTGGCTGTCCTTTTCCTTTTGAGGCAGAGTCTTCATAAGTTGTGTGGGCAGGCCTCGAACTCACAGGCTTCCTGCTTCAGCCTCTGTGTACTAGGGTTACAGTCCTGCAGCACCAGGCAAGAGTAATGTGGCTCCTGTGATGGAAGTGTCATTTCACCTCAGTCGCAGGATGAAGATGATTGGAGTGATTGATTCTCTCCTTCTTTCATCACTGTTCCCTGCAGAGGAGGCAAGGGGAGATGGGAAACATCAAGTCTGCAGTTTAGACATTTGCAGAACTGAAATCTGTCTGTCTATTTTGTTTCTAAGAGCTGGGCATGTTAGGACACTGGTGGTTATAGGAAGATAGACTTTCTAGTCAGGTGGCCGACAGAGGACAATAATTTGCCTTTGGTAGCAGAGCAGTCTGAGATTTGAAGTCTTGTGTGCTTATATTTAGCTGGATTGCAAGAAAATGTCTTACGGCATTGTATGTGGCAAGATCTTGCAGGTGGAGATGGTAAGAGCAGGGATGGACTGAAAAGTGTTTGGGCTTGATTGTTGGAGGCATTTCAAAGCGGGCATCTCAGTGCTGGCGTTAGGAAGGGCGTGAGCTCAGAGTCATCGGTCATCACAGAATAACCTTGTGTTCTGCAGTGGCGCCTTGATTTCTATCCAAGGTCTTCGTGAGGTCTTTGGTACCTGACATTTCCCATGTTTCAGTGGCATGGAAACTTTCTCTGCTCAGATATAATTTAAATTTTAGTTAACAGGAGGTTTTAGAAAATAAGGAATATTTTAGTAAGGTTGGCTTATATTCATATACTTTTTTGCCAGGAAAAAAAGCTAGTATAAAATTTAAAAACTTGAAAAAATACAGTGTTTTAGAAAGTAAGTCAAATGAACATTATTCCATGGCCATCACAAATTGACCATCACACAGAGGTCATTACTCAGTGGTCTCACACTGTGGCCATTGCAAAGCAACCATCATATAGTGACCATCACATGGTGCCCTCAGTCAAGGTACTTGATATTGTTGACTCCTTATTTGAAAATGAATATTATGACACCCATAGTATATATTATATTGTGAGACTTAGAGACATAGAGTATTGTGCAGCATCATTAGCATAAAATAAAATGACA
The DNA here is from genome assembly GCF_021556685.1 of Rattus norvegicus. NCBI lineage: Eukaryota > Metazoa > Chordata > Mammalia > Rodentia > Muridae > Rattus > Rattus norvegicus. Next base: position 81,513,186 of record NC_141542.1, on the reverse strand, counting down.
AGTTTTCCTTCTCATCAGCCAACCCCCCACACCCCAGCCCTCACACAGTAGGTGATGTAGGAGAGGTACCACAGATACACTGTGGCAGTTTAAAGAGCCATTTAGGGAACAAGGAGGGTGTTCAGAAGAGGTGGCAGTGGGGAGTTCTTGAAGAGTTGATAGAAATTTAATGGGTAGAAGTAAGCAGAAGGTAGTCTAGTCTAGTAATCCCAGCAAAGACTTGGAATTTGAAAAGCATAAAATTTAATCAGTAGTGTTTTTGTTCCAAGCAAAAGAGGTATGTGTGTACAGAAGGAACGTACAAAACTAGAAAAGCAAATTGAGCCAAGGATAAGAAGGCCTTGAATTGTAGGTTAAAGCAACAGTGCCCAGTCCATAGTGGACACTCAGCTAATATTACAGATTAAACAACTGGGAATGGTTTTAGATACACTGAGTATAGTTTTACCATGAGCGGACTAGGTAGAAATGTTCTACACTTATCTGGGAACACAGGACCAGAGGTCAGTCTGTGTTGGAGAATGAAAGCAGAAGTTTGAAATTGAAAGCATACTTAAATTGATTGTGTACTTTAAGTCAGTGAAGACAACTTGGATAGTGCCTACATTTGCTGAGGAGACTCAGAAGGGGAGGAAGAAGATATTAGTTGAGACTAAGTGAGCAGAAATAAGAGGGGGATAAAGAGTATATTGTCACGTGTATTAAGTGATGTAAGGAGGGATTAATTTAGTTCATTGTTTGAGAGTATAGTCCATTATGATGGGGATGTCCTATCAGTAGGAGTGCAAAATGGCTGGTCACATTGCACTTTCAGTCAGGAAAAAGACATGAAGTCTGACACTCCTTTCACCTCTGTTTTAGTCCCCAGCACATAGGATGGTGCTGCCCTATTAGAGGTAAATCTCCCTACCTCTCTGTAAATGCCATCAGACAGAACAAGAGGTCTGTTTCTTAAATTCAGTTAAGTTGACAGTCAAGATTAATCGAACCAGGGGCTGGTGAGATGCCTCAGTGGATAAAGGTACTTGCAGCCAAACAGGATGACCTGAATTTTGTTCCCAGAACCCACATGGTAGAAGGAGAGAACTGACTCCAGTAAGTTGTCTGCTGACCTCCACACAAACGTAGAGCATGTGTGGCATGCATATGAATACATACATGCATACACATACACATACAAAATAGATCTTAAAAGAAGCAATACCAGCAGGGAATTTGGGGTGAAGCTTCTATGGAGGACCAACACTGTGTAGGAGGATGTGAGCTTTGAAAATAGTAGCATCTAAGTAATGAGGAGGCCCCTAAATGACTGTAGGAGTTCCATGCATGGCATGTGGCCTTGTGCCAGGTTGTAAGGAAAAAGTCGAGACCCCCCTCTCCTTTCCTCTTCTTCTTCCCCTCTCTTCCTCCTTCCTCTTTTTGTTCTATTCCAGTCATGCTTATTGGGATTTGAGTTTAGAGAATGTATCCAAAGAGACAGTTGTACCCATACTCTATGTTCAGTCTTGATTCCTATTGCATATGGGACAGAACCTCTCTACTTTTCGTCTGCTCTCTCTGACTTATGATTTCATGACTGGATTTTATTTTGTTTCATATCTGTCAGTATGTCCCAGAATTTCTATGAGCATTTATTACTATACAAATACTTTGTATGAACCTAGTTGTAAAAGTAACTTATTTGCCTGAAGCAATTGTCAGGCTTACTGCTGAATAAGCTCACCCTTTCTAGTTCTTTCTGATCTCTGGCTGACTGGTTCAACTCAGCTGTTGTGGCTCAAACTCCTCCCTAAACTGATTGATTCAATCAGGCCTCTCTTGGCTTCTGTCTGAATTGCTCTTTGTGGCCTCATACTAACTTGGACAATATGTTCTAATCTTCTGACTCCTTATTATCTGGCCTCTGCTGCCCTTCACTGAACTGCATGAACTCAGGAAGGGATTCATTTCTACTGCACTCACTTACTCACTCACGCACTCAGCTTAAAGGAGTCACTAGAGCTCAGGAATCTGCTTGCCTCTGTCTTCTGAATGCTGGGATTGAGGGCGAGCACTAGCATGCCTGGATCTAAACTTTTCAACTTGCTGTATACAGGCTGGCCTTGAACTCCCAAGAGCTGCTTGCCTCTGGCTTCTGAGATTAAGGCGTGTCATCCCAGCTACATCACATAGACCCAGAAGGGCTCTGGATGTGATCTCTTGCCAGAGCAGCCATCTTGCTGGATAACATTCCTCTACACTTAGTGCTCTTCTCACAACATAGCAGTCGCTTTTTATTGGAGTTTGGAGACAATGAGGCTGTTTCATGCTTACCTCAAGCCTTTCAAAATGGGGTTCTGCCTGTGTTCCAAACTGTGGGTCTTATCTGAAAGCCACTGAGTGCCCTGGTCTGCTGCTGCTGGCGTGTCTGTCCCATCAGGATATTTATGTGTCTTTGTGATAGAGCACCATAAAAAGTGACACACTTCATGGTTCAGAAAGGTCCTGTTGCTAGTCAGGTTTTCTGGTGGCTCTATTATATTGTGTAACTCAGAAAATTCCCAGTCAGCTCCAACTTTAACCAAAGTAGAGAGCCCTGAGTTCTGTCCACCACCCTCATGGTCACCCTGGCTCTCATTTTACAAATAGATCTGCAGAAGCAGGTTATCTGAGCTGACTCTACAGTGCTTTGTTCTTCCCAGTCCAGCACTCATTACCTTCTGACAGGCCACATGGAGGAAGTTAGCACCCTTGTCAGGCAGCTCAGGAGGTCAGGCATCCATCCTTCCTTCTCTGTGTAAGTCCCTAGTGTTATTACTCATACCCGCTTCCACCTCTGTCGAGGAGGGCTGCTGGATTCCACCGGCTATTAGCCTTGCCTAGTGAGCATGTCAACAGCAGATTTCCTTGTTAGAAAATGGCAACACAGTGATTCTCTATCCTGTTACATCTTGATACATGCATGGGATTCTTTGGTTTGAGCTCTTGATTACAACATTGACAAATGGGCCTCAATTTTTCTCCCTATATTCAGTGGGAAAATACTTCCTTTTATAGAAACGGTATTCTGTAATTGGGGCTGGGGCGATGGCTCAGCTGTTAGGAGCACTTGCTAGTCTTTCAGAGGACTGGGCTTTGGTTCCCAGCACCTACATGACAGCTCACAACCATCTGTAACTCCAGTTTAGGCAATCCAGTGCTCTTTTCTGGCCTCTTTGGGTATCAGATATCCATATACATATATACAGGCAAAACACTCATATCCATATAAAATAATTAAAAAAATCTAAAAGGAATTCTATAATTCACTGAATTTGAAAGGCAAATAGTATTAAGTAGTCCATTCTGATTTCTGACTTGGCCTTTGCTGACCTGATGAGTTGTTCCAGGGAGACCCTGGGAGCCTGTTGTTGATGAAGGGGTATGGTCCGGTGGAAGCTTCCTGGCAACTGTGTTGTTAAAGGCACACTGGAACAGCTACCTAGTGAACGAACTACAGGCAAAGCAGTTTGACATCAGCCACTTTAATGGCTCCAGGTAGCTGAGTAAGGCACCTGGTGCTTAAATGTGTACCACAGGCCGCCCAGAAAGTGTGCAGTTGAGCCAGACTTAGGACAGAGTTCTAATTAGCTCTCGACTTCCAGCTCTGTGCTAAGCTCACCACTCTGCACTGACACACTAGAGTTCATTTGTCAGAGGAAGGGACACTTCATGTTTGACCTGTCTGCATATGTTTAGTTAATTCAAAACCAAATGAGGTAGGAATAAATAATAATGATAATGATAATGATAATAATAATAATAATAATAATAATAATAATAATAGAGACTGAAGTCTACTCAAAGCAAATAGAGTGTAAGGAAAAGACAAATTCCCAAAACCAAAAAGTAACTCTAGAAAGGGGATCCCCTGAAGATAGCAATGTATTGTACAGGAGGACAAAAGTACTGTGGCTGGCCACCAAGTTCCTCAGAGCTTACAATGTAATTTGAAAAAATGGCTGGTAACTTTTAACACAATACAGTAAACCATGGTTGTAGAGAGAGCCTGTGTAAGTGGGAAAGGTTCTGTAGCTTGGGCAGAAGCAGGGAGGACTAAAGGTGCTAAGGTGCTAAGTTGTAAGTGATGTAGATAAGGGCTACACGTATTCAACATGTATCTGAGGGTGTGCATGTGTGCACTCGTGTGTGTGTGTGTGTGTGTGTGTGTGTGTGTGTGTGTGTGTGTAAGAAGCAGACAGACAGAGAGACAGACAGGTAGACAGAGGCAGACTTTTATATGTTTGAGCATAAATGAGCATATATTATACATTCCTGGGCTCTTAAAGCTTATCTTGGTGGGGAGAAGAAACGCTAGCTTTACATTAGTAAGGAAATTATATGAAAATATTAAAATATGTCAGCTATTTAAGGAAAAAGGTGATTAAGGTTTATTCAGACATGCAGGTCCTAGTGATGGTATACACTTCTGACATGACATGATGACAGTTTCACTTCTGTTTTATGTTATTCTTTCTCAAAACATGTAGCTTCGGTCTAATCATGAAGAAAATATCAGGGCAAACAAACTAAAGCCCACATACCGGAGGTGGGAGATGGCTCAGTTGGTGAAGTGCATGTTGTACAGGTCTGAGGGCCTGAGTTTGGATCCCTAGCATCTGCTGGCATGATTTAAAGATTGCTTCTTCAGCCTCGGAAAGCTCTGGATTTGATCCTTAGTAAGTGCGTGCGCGCATGCGCGCGTGCGCGCGCACACACACACACACACACACACACACACACACACACACACACACACACCTCTGCTGGGTTTGAAGTGGCAGATAACAAGGAATTCTGGTAATCTTAGGAGCTTAATGTAATCTAATTGGTATCTCTTCTATAAAATGAGAATCTTGTACTTTATGTTCATTTGATTACATTAATTTTTCTTAATCTCTGGTATACAAGATGAAATTGGAAAAAAATCCACTTCAAATTTCAGAATTATTAAATTAGTTACAGAATTCAGAAGACTGAGGCTTAACTTGAGACTCAGAAAGAATAAACAAACCTAAACCCTGTTTGCAGCTAAAACATTAGAACCATTGTATGAAATTCTATACAGTGCATATTCACATATTCAGAAGTAGTCAAGTTCATAGTAATCTCCTCTTTATAAGAGAAGCTGACCAGGTTCTATGATCTCTATATACCATTGATACAGCTAAAGGAAAAATTTTGGTCTAGGGGTATGGTTCAGTTGGTAGAGTGTTTGCCTGACATGCTCAAAGCCTTGGGTTTGATCCCCAGAAGTACCTAAAACCAAGTTGGGTGGTGAACACCTAAAATCCCAGTGGTTGGGAGGTGGAGGCCGGGGAATCAGCAGTCAGGGCATTTTCAGTTTTGTAGTGGGGTTGAGGTCAGCTCAGTAAATAGATAAGTAAAGTTTGTGTATATTAGTTCAACTTACATATATTAAACAGCATAGGTGCTATTGATTTAAATATTGGTTTAAATTGGTGATATTGGTTTAATGACCTAGCAGCTGAAAATGAATTGATTAGTCATAAAGTTTTTTTTTTTAAAAAGCTTGTGTCTCTGCCTTTTCACCAATGTATAACAGTATTACTAATTGATAGTTTTACCTACTTATAAGCAGTAAAAAGGAAAAAAAGTGTCCTAATGTTATCCCTTCTTTTGTTAAAGATACACAGGTATATGACTTCTGGGCACTTGAAATGCAGCCAGTGTGGCTGAATTCAATAGCCATATATGGTTGCTGTTGACTGTATTGGATTCTCTCCTAATCAAGGTCTCTTCTAATTGTACCCAACCATGGAGGTCTAGCACTTTCCAGAGAGAGTGGGTTAGTGCTCATGTAGCATTCATTCTTTCTGCTTAGGTCGAACCATAAGGTTTGATACCACAGATCCAGAGGGACGAAATGATGATCTAAAGCCTGCTTCTTGGGCCATAGTTTTGCATAGGCTTTTGCCTGGATCCCCACTCAGTTGTAGGCTCATAATCCCCTGACCTTTAGTGCTAGGCAGTATAGTCTCTCCTGCACTCTGAGGCCAATATGGAAGCCAGGGAATTTGGCACTTGAAACCGTTTTCTAGGAAAACTGGAGAATTCTGAGGGGAAGACTCACCATTAGGCTTTATTTCTTATAACCCAAGGAAGTGCAAGCAGTAATGTTAACTTTCAGGTTTACTCAAACGACAGTCTCTCTCTCCACTTCTCCCTGCACCTTCATAGCCAACAGACTGAGTGATTTTAAGTGTTGTGAAGTCATTCATGACTTTTAGGCTGATTGCAATGTAGGCGCACGCCCAGACTCCCTGCTGTCTTTTGGTTACTATTTTAGGTCAACAGTTTGGAGGTTTCTGCCAGGGCATCCTCTTACAGCTGCTCTCAAAGGCTTCTCTGGGTGAGTAAAAGCTGTTGGCCGTATTTCCCATTATCAGGTGTTCCACGTGCTCTGCTTAAGTTTCTCATACAAATAAAGAGTCATGTGTCTTCCCAAGACACAGTAGGAAGTTTGTATAGGTGCTGTCCTACCCCGTGTACATGGCCGCCATAGAAGAGGCATACAAATGGGAAAGTGACTGGGCAGACTCATGCCCTACAGAACACAGTGGACTGTGTGCCAATGTTGTCTTGTTTGTTTTCTCCCAGGAAGTTGAAGATTGGCGTTACATTGCTTTGGCAAACAGTGCCCTGCTGTCTTCACCGAGATCTCTAACAAGCCCCTGTGCTTCTCCAGGCAGCCAGATGAAGATTGCTTCCTCTCGTCTCCACAGCTGCGCTGCCGAATCACCTCTCTCTGTCGGCTGAGTGCTCATGACGCCTTTTCCTTGAAGCAGTTTAGAAGCGTGGACCCTGTGTCATGGAAGCTTTGGAGGTAGATGACATCAGCCCCGCCTTAGAGGTCACTGAGGACTTCTTCAGTACTTTTGACAGTAAGCTGGGAAAGGCTGTACAGCAGGCAGAGGTCTATGGGGTCCAGGAAGTCCCTGAACTGGTGGGGCACGAGGTACTTGGTAACATAACAGACAATGGTGCTTTGCGAAGCGTCGCTTCCCTGGGCAAGGGGACAATGATTTGGGACCACTGTAAGAGCAGGCTCCTAGAAACCAAAGCTCAAAATGTCTTCCCTGCCAAAGAACAGCTTATGGTCCAGAGAGGGACAGCCCCAGACAATCTTTCCTGGATGGAACAGAAGGAAGCATCAACCTTCAACTTCTTCAACATTTGTCAGCGTCGGAGGGACAGACCTCGCTCTGTGAATGACTTATTGGACGAGACCACGACTTTCAAGCCAGGACATGCTCGGTCAAGGTCCGATGTTACCCATGTTGACTGGCGGGTAGTCCTGAGCACCATGCCTTTGCAGCAACAGCAGCAGCAGCAGCAGGCGTCCCTTCACGGCCCTCACTTCCCCAGGCCGTCTTTTCTGTTGTCTTCATCCAATAAGGTTGAAGATGCTCAAGGAAATACAGGTATGGTTTACATCAGACTTGTAGAGAACAGCTGTTGATCTCTCCTCGTCCTCCCTATATCTACTGACTCTCCAACACCCACACAGAGCTTTCCTCTCTCCCACACTTTTGTATCTTTGCTTCAAATCAGCTCTCGCTTTATTTTCTGAAGAAGTATTGAGTGAAATTATGATTATGGTTAAGTCTCCCTTTCTAATCTTCTATGCTAGAATATTCTTACACCTAAAATAGTGTTTTCCTCTGAGCACTGCATAATTCTGCTTATTCATATCAGATGTTAATCAGATCACACATTGGACTTGTGCGTGTGTGTGTGTGTGTGTGTGTGTGTGTGTGTGTGTTTGTAGACACACTGTCCTGTAGAACTGAAAGCATCAGACATCAATGTCATTTCAGAAACTTACTTAGAATGAGGGACGGACAGTGAATTTCCAACGGAAATATTTCTTACTCCAGATACACGTGAGTGGCAGTGACAATCAGAGGACACAGAAAAGAGAAGGCACTGTGGCCTGGCTACTTAGAGGACACAGGGAAGAGAAGGCACCATGCCTTGGCTGCTTAGAAAAAGCTTGTAGGAGACATGAAATGAATTAGACCCTAAAGGACATGGAAATTCAGAAAAAAAAATCATAGAAGATGATAGTCAAAATCAGAGTGTGAATAAAGGTGAAATGGATGGGGTGTAGCCTACTTGTAGGACACCTGCTTAGCATGAAAGGCCCCGAGTTCAATCCCAGCCTGGGGGAAAACTGAAATGAGAGTGCAGTGGAAAGTGAGTGTGACCCGAGACAAGCTAACCTTTGGAATGTAGATTAAGGCGGTGAAGGTTCCTGTCCATGACATGCCACACTTCACATACAACACAGAGTCTCCCTTAAGACTCTTCTTCCCGCCACACCCACAACTTGCCACTTCTCCTCTTTCCTCCTAGACCAGGGCTTCTCAATCTTCCTAATGTTATGACCCTTCCATATAGTTCCTTATGTTGTAACCCCCAACCATAAAAAATTGTAGTTGCTACTTCAGAACTGTAATTTTGCTATTGCTATGAATTGTAATGTAAATATCTGATATACAGGATGTCTGATATATAGCTCCTAAAGGGGTTGTGACCCACAGGTTGAGAATTGCTGTTCTAGACTCACAGATCTTCAAGAACAGCTAATAAGGTTATAACTATAGGAGCAGAAGGAAAGGTGGGTTTCCTTATAAAGCAAAGATGTGGTGACTGATCAGGTACTAGGGAGACAGCACATCACTGGGGTCCCTGGGCCTGGAAGAATCAAGAGCTTTGTATTGATCCGTTACACTCATGTAACAGCTAAACTCTTCTACTAGCATATAACCGCAGTAAATGTCTGTTAGAGCTCACATGGGATTTCGTCAGTAAGTCACCATAACCATTGGGTAGGACCCAGATGAAGAGGTTATCATATTTCCAACTTTATTTTTCCAGTGTGTTCTGATTATAAATCTAAGAATTGGGCATCCTTGAGTTCTCTAATGCACTGGCCTTTCCCTTTGAGTACCTGACAAGCCACAGTTGTTACTCTTGTTTTTATTTTACTTATTTTTTTTCTAAGATAGGATTTCTTTGTGTACCACTGGCTGTCCCTGAACTCTCTCTGTATACCAGGGTAACCTTGAACTCAGAGAGATCTGCCAGAATGCTGGGTTTAAAAGCATGCACAACCACTCCTGGCTTGTGATTTAAAATTCTGAATACTAATTTTAGTGAAATATAAGTAAAATTGTGAAAAAGATATTATGACACATGAGCTTCGTGGGATTAGAATAACACATTTTAGCCACCACTTGGGCATTGCAACAGGAGTAGGCAAACTTGGGCAAACATGGTAGCCATCTCACCTCTTTCTAACAAGCTCTGGGGAGCAGTCAAGATGGGTCATAATTGTATGGCTTCCAGGTGAAGAGCAGGACCCAGCAAGATCGCAGCCTGAGGCTGGGGGTAGAAATGCGTTCCAGATTTGTGGTTGATTACCCGTTTTGAGCAGTGTACAGTTCTCGTCTAGGTGGATTTGTAGGCACAGAAGTCAGCCAATCTGCTTCTAGGTCAGGGCTGTCTCTCAGGGTGAGTTCCTAGTGGCTGAGCCTCCCATGGCACCACAGATACTGGGAAGGCAGTAGGTATGAGCTGACCTTAGTGATCTTAGCTGACCTAGTGAGCTAGTGAAGAAAGGATGCTTCAGGGGGTCCAGGCATGGGATGTAGCTTGAATTCTGTTTCATTATTTACAATGAGCATTATCTGAAAATGACTGGCTAATAATGTCAGGGGGTTAGGTCATAAAATGATAAACAGGATCAGACCTGAGGCACAGTGGCAACAGTTATTCTAAAGAATTTCAGAGTATGTGGTGGAGTCTAAAGCTTCGTTAGGACCAGCATCTTACTAACATCCTGGTGTCTGCTGTCCCTGGGCAGAGGCACTACTCTGAGGGCTTTGACTCCACTGTGAGAATGTCTGACTTCCAGTCCTAGCATCGATGTTAAAAGCACCATGCTTTTAACAAACACAAATGAGTGTCTGTACTTAATGTTCATCCCATCTGCATCACTGTCACATTACTTCCTGAGGAACAGGAATCATAGGCATGATGGAATTCCCCAGAAGATAAAGGAAGCAGAGTCCTGCTGTCACAGAATGAAGTCCAGACATATACTTCTGTCTTAGTTAGGGTTTTACTGCTGTGAACAGACACCACGACCAATGCAAGTTTTATAAAGGACAACATTTAATTGGGGCTGGCTTACAGGTTCAGAGGTTCAGTCCATTATCATCAAGGCAGGAGCATGGCAGCATCCAGGCAGGCATGGTGCAGGAGGAGCTGAGTTCTACATCTTTACCTGAAGGAAGTCAGGAACAGACTGAGCATCCTCAGGCAGCTAGGAGGAGGGTCTCCAAGCCCACCCCACAGTGACACACTTCCTCTAACAAGGCCACACCTTCTAATAGTGCCACTCCCTGGGCCAAGCATATGCAAGCCATCACAGCATCTTAAGGTAAAACGTCTAATGGCCACATGGGTGTCAGATATGTTTTTAGATATGAGTAGTAAACTGTATGCACACACACTTGCACTTATGTAGGTTTTATGTTTGTTTCATAGATTGTATGTATGCACACTTGCACATGGTAGGTGATGGTGTGACTGTCTAGAAAGAATATTCAAGTAAGACTCAGGAGTCTTTTCCAAGCTCTACTAATGACTCCCAATATAGATTTAGAAAAAACCTTTTACTGTCTCTATATAAATGTACCAAGACAGATTAAATTCTCTCTGCAGTCCTCCCAGCCCTAAAACTGTATCATTCTAGGGTGTGCTTGAGTGGACTCTGACGCATGGTGATGTGGGAACTAATTGCTATATTCAGAGCAACAATTAAAGATCCTAACTGAAACAGAAGCATGGTTAGAATCTTTTCACAAGTGAGAGATTTCTGTATAACTTGTAAGTCTACTGCTGCATGGACTGCAGTGGTAACTTTTTAAATGAAAAAAAAAATTAAAGGAATCTTTTATATTCATTGTAGAGCCCCGAAACTTAACCAACTACCAGAATGGAACGCACTCTCCTCCCTGACTGTGTCACATTTTCATCTGCTGGGCAAGGGCAGCGGTCAGCTGGGCTTTTGTTTCTGTAGGTGCCGCTCTCTGGTGACCCGGCGTGCTCCTGGGCCTGTGTTTTCTTGTTCTGAGTACTTTAGGAGAAGGTCTCACAGAGATTTTCTTTACAGCTAGACCAGCCCCGGCAGTCTAGTCCTTTATCCTAAGCTTTGCTACTGCTTCAGTTCTCTGGGCCCCATCTTTCACTTAAAAAAAAGGACAAATTTGGGACTTGTACTAAAATGACTGCTGTTTCAATTATGCTGCTTCTCAAAAGCCCTGGAGCCAGGAGAGATGGAAATATTCATGTGGGCTTAGAGTGAGTGAGGTCACCAGGACACACAGTATCTTGCTAAATTTGTGATTCACCCTCTCACAGATTAGTCAGGACAAAGATGTTGCTAAAATAGGTCACAGGAAGTTGTTTGTGTATGGTCACAATTTCCGCTGGTTAATGATCCCACTTTGCCCATGACCGCCATAGGAGACCCAGGGCACTTCACTGACAGCCCGTATTCCAATTCCTAACCCTGCTGTAAGAGACCCATGAGAATGCAGTGTTTGAGGGTCATTGTGGGTGTTCTCTTAGTGCACCTTATTCTCTTTTGACTAGGAAAACTGTGGTTATTAATTTTTCAAACTGCTAGAGTTACCTTTCTAAATCACAGGTCTTTTGTGCTACTGTGTTCATAGAAACGAACGGTATGGGGCCGGAGAGATGGCATGGAGGTTAAGAGTACTGGCCACTCTTGCAGAGGATGGGGCTCGATTTCCAGCACCCACACAGCGGTCTCCCATAACTCCTGTCCCAGGAGATCTGGTGCCCTTCTGACCTCTACAGAGGACACACACACAGTAAACAGATATACGTGTAGGCAAAAATTCATACAATAACAACAAAAGTATAAAACTAACAAAGTGTTGCTCACCATCACTTGTGAAGGTGTGTGGACTTCATGAAGCATTCGGGATCTTCTGAGCCCTGTCACCTGCCTGCGATGTTCTCTGATGAGGCTTTTTTGCCATTTTTGAATGGACCTTGTGTTTTCCCATCCTGGCTTTTGCCCAAGCTGTGTCTTCATAGTGGAGATTCTCTTTGTCCTTTTTTTACGTTAAATAAATCCCTCATTATCTTTCAAGGGCCAACTCAAATGCCACATTGTCCCTCAGACTTTTCCAGGGTTTTTTCTTCTTCTTCAGTGCCCTGTTTTTTAATTCCAAGTACATTTTATTCTGTTGTATATTATAGTTAAGTGCTTTCTCTCAGTCTTTTATTTTAGACCAGAAGCCCTTTAAAAATGTGAACCAGGGGTTGGGGATTTAGCTCAGTGGTAGAGCACTTGCCTAGCAAGCGCAAAGCCCTGGGTTCGGTCCTCAGCTCCAAAAAAAAAAAAAAAAAAAAAAAAAAATGTGAACCATATTGTAGAAAGCTTTGTGCTGGACCAAGTATGAGCCCATGGAAAGTTGAGTTCTATGTATGTGAATGTGTCTGTGTATGTGTGAGAGAGAATATGTGTGAGTATGTGTGAATGAGTGCATGTGTGTATGTATCTGTAAATATGTGTGATGTGTGTGTTTATATGTGTGTACGTGTGTATGTATGTGAGTGTATATGAGTGTGAATGTGTGTGTGTGTGTGTGAATGTGTGTGTGTGTGCATGTGCGTGTGGAGGCCAGAGAGCCTCATCAGATGTCTTCCTCTATTATTTTCTGAGGTAGGGTTTCTTTCTTCTCCTTATTCGCTGGATTGGCTGGCCAGCAAGCTCCAGGGACTAACCCTTCTACTTCAGCTTCCCCAGAGCTGGGGTTCCAGGCATGTGCTGCCACATGTGGTTGATATTTGCATTGATGTTAAGGACTGAAGCCAGGTCTTTATGCTTCTCCCATGACAAGCACTTTGTCAACTGAGCCATTTTCCTGTCCCTTGTGAAGTTTGTGCATTAGCACTTAGGAAAACCACGACAGGTAACAAACTGCTGTGCTCTTCCTTGGGACAGACTGTGTCTGTCTCTCTGCATTCCTCAGTTGCCTGTAGGCTTGGGCTTTCCTGTCCACTTAAGTGTGTCTGTTGTTCTTGTTCAGCTCATGTTTAGGCAGTAATGTTGGCAAGACTTTATGGGTGCAGTTTCCGACATTACTAGCCTTGATCACATACAAGTATGTTATATAGACCGAATAGGTTGTATTTAGGATATATATGTTTGTATATAAATACATATACACATATATGAATGTAACAATACTTAATGAAAAAGAGGCCATGAATTTGAAAGCGAGAAAGGAGTGGTATATGAGAAGTTTTGGAAGGATGAAAGGAAAAGAGAAATCCAATTATAATCTCCAAAAATAAAGGAAATGATTTAAATAAAATCAGGACAGAATAGCTATATTTTTCCTCCTAAAATGGAAATGGCTTCTGTTCCCCCTTCTTACCTTTAGCTGTGTCTAGTTGAATAAAACTTGTTATTAATATTCATAGTAAGAGACTTAATTTTGTATCCAGTCCCCTGCTATCATCTTATTTCTTATTTATAGTAGTTTAATATAATGGGTAATGTTGACCTGATTCTACAGGTGGAAATGGGAACTTGGACAGGTGAGCTGACCCACAGCCATCTGGGTGAGGCTGGGGTCCAACTAGGCAAAATCTCAGAGAGGACATGCGACTGCACCTTTACACTACCTCCTATCTCTGAAAATGTCTACGACTTATTTGCTCCACCACAGATAATACAGTTTGATCTAGGTTGAAGTTCTGGAGGTTCAAGTTCTACTCTCAGCTTGCCCACTTTGTAACGTAATCCTTGCCAGTCAATTTGCTTCCTGGAAGCTCTTTGCAGTCTTAAATGAGAATGTTTTCAAAAGCCAGGGAAAGGTGGCATAGCATGTCATTGTAAGGCCATTGACAGTTTTCTCATCATCAGTTACTGAGCACTTGCTAATGCCAGGCATCGTCTGCAGCAGTTCTTAGCAAAAGCCCCAGAGAGGGCTGGTCCCTGGCTTTTCTCTTTTTGCTCTTATCCTCAGTGTACTATATTAATGTCCTCAGTGTACTATATTAATGTCCTCAGTGTACTATATTAATGTCCTCAGTGTACTATATTAATGTCCTCAGTGTACTATATTAATGTACTCAGTGTACTATATTAATGTACTCAGTGTACTATATTAATGTACTCAGTGTACTACATTAATGATGTCTCTTTTCTCTGCGCTTTGGCATTGCATGCCTCAGCAGCTCCAAAGTTCATCTTCTGTGTCAACAGTCAAACCCAGAAGCAGGAGACAGCGGTTCTTTTGGGTCTCTTTCCCAGAGGCTCCTGGAGCACCCCAGTCTAGACTCAATCCCAAGGCAATTTCTAGCGAAGGACAATGCAGTATTGTAAGTGGTTTAAACAAATTATGATTCTTTCCTTGTGTTAGAGGAGAGGCCATGTCCTCTGAGCATATACCTGATCAAAACTTGGGTTCTCCTGGAGAAGCATTTCACAGGTTTTGTCTTAGCTAGAGCAGAGAGAGTAGAATTTTTAGATTCCTTACATTTCTGTGATTCTCTAAGTTACACAAAGGTGTGGTAATGGAATGCCAGTCATCTTAAAGTCTAAGTTAGGGAGAGTCTTTTAAGTTTATTTTCTTTAGATCATAGAAGCAGAGCAGAAAGCTCACTGTGGCACATAATGACATAAAAGTTTATCCTTGGGATTGTTTGCCAGGGTAAAAAGTTAAGTTTGTGATCTAGCCAAGTTTATATCAGAAAAGAGAAATTGATCTGGACTGGATTGCTTATGGCTACTACTGCTTACCACAAAAATAACATATCCGGCTCAGATTTTTCTTTGAGCCTATGCAGGTGACCAGCCTTTTCTTCTGGGTTTGTAAGGGAGAACAAATAAGATGACTTTACTCCTTAGGAAGGTTCTCCCGAGTAACTGTAAAGAATATTATTTGATGCTGGCACCAAACAATCTTTTCTGACAGAATAAGTTTATTAAGAAAATTCTTTGGGGACAACAGCAGGATATCAAGAGGAAATGAGGATCCAGTACTGATAGTGTAGTAGAGGCCTTGAGCCAGACCAACAACTCATTGCAATGAACATTTACAAGTGAAGACATGTGGACAAAAGGGCATTCTGTGGGGTACACTGAAGCTTCCAAGACTAGGGTGTGTGTGTGTGTGTGTGTGTGTGTGTGTGTGTGTGTGTGTGTGTGTGTGTCAGGGGATGTTGCAAGAGAGGAGGGTGAATACAAAGGGATGGGAAGATGAGTAGGATTGGGGTGCATGATGTGAAATTCACAAAGAATGGATAAAAAGTTAAAAAATGCAGAGAAACTGAAGAAAAAAGGAAGCGTGTGTGGGGTAGTGTGTCTGTGTTATGCTGGGCAGAAGTGTCCTGGCACCACGGAGCATGCTTAACGTGGTTCATATGCTTCATGGGGAGTGCATGATGAGTGTAATCTCATTAGTTTCACTTCTCCCCTGCCCATCTAAGAGAGCAAAGCTTTAAATTAGTTCAAAGTGATTTCGCTAGCCTCTGCCTTGAACACAATTGAAAACTAACATGAAACCAATTAGAGAGCTGTCAGCTGTGTTTCGTGAGCTAGAATTGTTAGAAAAAGAGTAATGTTAGTGATCTAGGATACCAGAGAAGTCCTCAGTGAGGAATGAGTATTCACCTGGGTTCCGAGGGCTAAGCTAAGGTGGTGAGAACACCCCTACATAGAGTGGGTGGCCAGGGAACTGACCTGCACAGGAAAGCAGGGGCCCAAGCTCCAGAGGACATTCAAACCAGGTACACTGACTTAATGTGGTATGTCTCAAATCTGTTTTAAGACAATCAAAAATATCCTGAGTGTTGAGATTAGGATCCTTTATAGGAAGTTTGGAAGTTGTCAGGAACGGACGGTAGAGATAGGACAGCCACTTTTCTAGTAGCCATTTATGCCCAAGTAAGGGGCCACCAATTAGAATAGCACTCTGGCTTTCTTTTGCATGCTCCACCCTGGGACAAAAGGGGTGGCCTCTTAGCAAATTAGGAGAGGAACTAGGTAAGAGCCTCTCTCACCAGAAGTCCCAGTTCTGCTTTCAGTCTGCTCCAGATCTGCTCCTGCATGTCAACCGCCTTTCATGTGAGTCTCAGGAGGGGAGGACTGTGGCTGTTGAGGGCTGCTTGTGACACTACCCTATAATCCTGGGGTTGAATTTGCTACAAGCCCTAAGTTGTATCCTCCAACCAGCTGGTCATTTTATCTGCTTGTGTCTGACGACCTTGTCAGGCTCAGTTAGTTTAAATCTTTGGTGAGGAAAAAGAATGCAGTTTACTGGGTCTCTCCAGCTTCATGGGCATGTATAATGTATTGATGGGTAAAAAAAAAAAAAAAAACTAGAGAAGCCAGTTAAGCCCAACACTTCTGGAGTCTGTGGCAGGAGAAGCAGAGTTTGAGGCTAGCCTGGACTCAATAGCTAGACCTGTCTTAAGAAAGGAATAAGAACAGATGGACGGAGTGGGAGGCCCTGCTAACTTTTATCATTTGAGGAGATGACTTAAGTCTGACTGACTGTGGCAAGGAAAAGGAATGGGACATGTGAACAGTAAAGAGGATCAACTTGGGGACAGCTGGAGTATAAACCGATAAGAAAAGAAAGACCCACCGTCTGAGTGCCGCTTCACCTTCCTGCCTTTTCTCAATAACCAGCTCCACCTTGTCCAGCAATGACACTCCGCCTCCTCAAAACATGGCAGAGCTTCTCAGATGGAGGTCTTTCTTCTCTGAGCCCATTAGTTGAACTTGTTGAAGTATCAGGATGGACAGTACCTCTTAGAACATGGATTATTAATGTGGGATTGTGAAAATAACATCATGATTTTGAAAGTTCCCATTTTTGCCAGCTGGTGGTGATGCGTGCCTTTAATCCCAGCACTTGGGAGGCAGAGGCAGGCAGAGCTCTGAATTCAAAGCTAGCCTGGTCTACAGAGTGAGTTCCAGGACAGTCAGGGTTACATAGGCAAACCATGTCTCAAAAAAAAAAAAAGTCCTGATCGTTTAGATAGAGACACATCTGTAGTTGAAATGGAATACTTTCAGACAATCTAGGAAAATAATGAAATACAAATTGAGTTAAAGAGGTAGAGGTGACAAAACAAAACCATAGAAACTTGGAGTGAGTGTGTGTGTGTGTGTGTGTGTGTGTGTGTGTGTGTGTGTGTGTGTGGTGAATGCATATGTTTGTGGATACACTTTTGTATGTGTATATGGAGACCAGAGACCAACAACATCACGAGCCTTCCTCTGTCTCTTTCCACCTTGTCTTTTGAGACAGGCTTCTCACTGAATCTGAGCTCACTGCTTTGGCTAGACTGGCTGGCCTGCAAGTCCTCACCAGCCCCTGAGCGTAGGGGTTACAGATCTGCACCCCTGCCTGGCTTTTTACTTGAGTGCTTGGGATCCAAACTCAGGCCCTCATTTGTATTTACCTACTGAGGTATCTCCCCTCCCAAATGCTTTTTGAAGCTGAATGAATAATCTTCACTTTTTACATGTCTTTGATGGTGTTTGAAATTTTCCATAATGGAATATTGAAGGTCAAGCTTGAGAACTTGGACTAAGTAAGTATGGCTTTTAATGTATGACTGGGTTTAACCTGACAAAGAATATGGAAAGGGCTAAGAGACCCAGAAAGCTATGGAATAGCCAGGAAGGAGGCAGACTGACTCTTGATGAAGATGGATGTCATGGGAATGGAAACTTTTTGGAGAACTGATGAGGAAATAATGGTAAAGAGGAACTCTGATGAGCAGGGCTGCAGAAGTCAGTCAGGTGCTGGCAGGAGAGTTCTCCCTTCCTCTTTAGTTAGTCATGGTTCTGATACACTGCTGTGGGGAGGACCAGGAGAAGAGGAAAGAGACCTTTATTAAGAGGAAGTGAGCCAGCTCTGACGGTCAGCAGTGATGCTAGGCGGTGGGGAGTACAGGCCGTGGGCGAGCTTGCTTGCTTCTTAGTTTTAGGAAGAAATTCTGTGGTTGCTTCATCATGAAAAGTGTGGATTATGGTGATTTTTTAAAAAAAATGTTTCTGCATTTTCAGGAAAATGGTATAAATCTTTTTATTGATCTATCTGAATCATTTGTATTCATTAAGATTGAAATTTTGAACACTTTAAAACGTATGTATAAATTAAATGAGTTAAAATCATAAGATCTAAGGAAAACTCTAACTATGGCAAAATAACGAGTTCAAATTTCTGTGTGTGTGTGTGTGTGTATTTGTCACTAGCAAAAAATATTTAAAATAAACTTCAGATCAAATAGAAAGTCATAGTTGCTAGAAATCAGAGAGACATGGTAGTTCCCCAATCCCCATATAGTTAAAGATGGTTAATCCTTCAAGCACAAAATGTAAGAGAATATGATATGGACACAGCTAATCTGAGAAAGGAATAGCTTCCTGAGGAGCTTCCCAGCCTCTCCTGCCTTCCTGACTTGTTTATTAGTTGTTGGGAGACAGGCTTTTTCATGGCAGCCTAAGCTGGCCTCAGACACAGTGATATTCCTGGTTCCACTTTGTGCAGGCTCGAGCCTGGAGGAGAACAAAGATACAAATTCCTGTTGGGTGGGGAGGCAGTGTTGGAGCACACTTTACTTTAGTACCCTGGAGATTTCCTAGTGAGAGTCCTTGTCCCTTCCATGTGACCTGTCGTCTACTTCTGAGCATGTACCTCAGAAAGGAGGGAACATGGTCTGCTGTGCCTCCGTGCTGAGGCCTAGTTATAGTCCAGCTTGGAATTCCCAGCAGCACCAGTAAAAGGCTCAGGAAAGAAAGACAAGGAGGTGGTAATTTCTGTCTAAAAGCAAGAGATGTGGTTTCTGCCTCACTCAAGGTCTCATAGCTGAGCTGCCAGGTCACAGGAGGGCTGAGCAGGACACACAAGCCTAATTCTGACTGTGAGAAGGCAACCTGATGGAACTCAGAGGGCACAGGGGGCAGCAGTGCCACCCGCAGCCTGCCTCCTGCCTTCTGCGCTGTCAGGAGAGGGTGCCCGAGAGTCGGCGCCCATTATCCCTTTCTACAAAGGGACAAGTGTAGCTTATGAGAAATAATGGTATTTTAGTTACTGCAGAAACAGGAATGAATTAACGTTACAGAGATGTAAAGCAGCTGAAACAGGCCTTTTTCCCATTCTCATCTCTCCTTTCCTCTGGTGGTTTGGCATTTTAAGATGAGAGCTAGCTAGTCTGTCCATCTGTCTGTTCTTCCTTCCTTCCTTCCTTCTTTCCTCTTCTTTCCTCCTTCCCTCCTTCCTTCTTCCCTCCTTCTTTCCTTTTCACTTTGCAAGTGTGATCTGTCTTCAGATCTCTTTGCAAGAGTGACTCTGTCTGTGGCTGTGTGTGGAATGTATGTCTCCTATGGATACTCTTTCCTGGCAGACCAAGGCCTCAGGAGACCAGGCATGGCAGCCCTCAGGAAATAGGCAGAAGGATCTTAGTTTGAGGCTACCCTCGGCTACAATAAGAGAGCCTGTCTCAAGAACTAAACTTTCAGGAGGTCTCTGTATTGACAGTCCCTTTTATTATAGTATGACATGGTATTTTGTGAGAGTTATCACAGATTGAAGATGCTGCGACTTGATAAATTTGCAAGTGAGGGGAAGGGAGAGACAAGGATGTGAAGTGATTATGGCTCTCGTGGACTAGATATTGTGCTAGAACTTTACTTCTAATTTAACAAGTACTCTTCTTGTTTTTCATTTTTTATTTATTTAAGACAAATACTTGCTTGTAGTATAGGCAGGCATGGTTCTCAATGCGTAGCAGGGTATCCTTAGACTCGAGCTCCATGATCCTCCTGCCTCAGTTTTTCTAGTGCTGAGATGACAAATATATACCTGTACCCACCTAACAATATTGCATTTACTGACGATCTGGTTTGTAGTGATAAGGTATTGTCAAGTGTACTGTACTGTAGAAAGGAAAAGAGATCTTATTTCATTAATGAAGATACACTTTAAAAATAAAATTTAAAATATTGTTTGGACATTAAATAGCTTACAATAATATAGTCTGATAAAAGCCTGTGATAGAAGAATAATATTGTAGGGCTACCTGATGCTGACCACTGCTGTGTGTCTATCAGTAAGATGAGGGGAGGTGAGAGAAGTCAGGAGGAAAGTGAAGTATGTGGTCGCTTACTGAAGCAGCGGGACAGAACCTCATAAGCACAGTAGACTCAGAGAGGAAACTGCCACCTGAGACTCTCCTTGAAGGCGATGTAGCAGAGGCAAGGGTAGAGATGGTGCTATCTTGAGGGCTCCTGGGCTTGCCTGAGGAACAGGAGTTTCTAGGCAGCACAGCTTACACCGTTTCTCTTCTCCCCTTCTGGCTTCACCAGCCTAGGAAAAGACAGGAATATAAGCAAGGAATTAGCTTGTGTGCAGGAATGTGCTCTTGTGTTTTGGAGCTCTATAGAATTTACATAGAAAGGGAGGGACCTGGCAATGTGACCAATGTACAGGGCATGCGGGCTCTGTTCACAGTGCCCGGGCCGCCTCTGTGTCCCCTCATGTGTACATTGTATACTCTGTATGTACTCTTGTACTTGTTCATTACCTCAGGGTAAAACATTTCCTAGATAATACGTCTTACCAGTTAGATGCCACCCTGGAATGTCACTATTTTGTTTCATCTGAACCAGGAAGATGTCTCGCGCACACACACACCCCGCCCCCTGTGATAAGTTTCATGTGCCTGCCTTCTCATAATTAATTAATACTTGACTTTTCTTTTCTTCTTTCTAGAACACAAGCAGACATTCCCAAACATACTGAAGAAGGGTTATCTGGAGATCAGGAAGAACCATGACAGTTACTGGCAAAGCTGTTATGCAGAACTCTCACCCTACAACTTAAACTTCTACAGCCTCGATAGCAGTGGGAATCAGAACCTTTATGCCACGTACCAGCTTTCCCACTTCCAGAGCATATCTGTTTTAGGCAATCTGGAGGCCAGGATGGTAGACACTGTTCTCTACGACAATTCTCAGCTGCAGCTAAAGGCAGAGTCCCCGTGGGAGGCGTTGGACTGGGGGCAGAAGCTCTGGGAAGTTGTACATGCTGCTGTGCCCAATTACATGGCACGGCAGGAGGAGAAGGCAAACTCTCCAGGACTTGGTCATCATGTTGACTGTGCACAGAACCACTGTTTACAGAAGAAATCTAGTGGGCTGCTGGCCTCCCCTGTCTTGGATAGCCCCAAACAGTACCAAAACATCCTGAAATCAGGGACACTCTACAGACTGACTGTCCAGAACAACTGGAAGGCCTTTACATTTGTGCTGAGCAAGGCCTACCTTATGGCTTTCCACCCTGGCAAGCTAGACGAAGATCCCCTCCTGAGCTACAATGTAGATGTGTGTCTGGCTGTGCAGACAGACAACCTGGATGGTTGTGACTCTTGCTTTCAAGTCATTTTCCCTCAGGATGTCCTCCGCCTCCGGGCTGAGACCCGACAGAGGGCTCAGGAATGGATGGAGGCTCTGAAGACAGCAGCTAATGCTGCAAGGAGCTCCGAGCAAAACCTGCAAGTCACACTGAGAAACAAACCCAAGGATCAGCTCGGTGGCCATGAACTGCGGAAGAACAAACGCCAGTCCGTGACCACCAGCTTCCTGAGCATCCTGACTACGCTGTCTTTGGAGCGAGGACTCACTGCTCAGAGTTTCAAATGTGCAGGTATGGACTCAGAAGCTCGCACTGGAGCTTCCCCAAGCCCTGTGATGGCAATTCACCTTTAAACCTTCTCACACAACAGGGACTCTGCCCCACTCCCCCAAAATAAAATCTGAGTGGTGCACAGGAGGTGAAGACAGGTTGAGAGCTCCTGTGGGCTAAGTATCAAGTCTGCCAGGGCTACTGTGCTACAGTGCGAGACCTTATTTCAAAAATAACCCAACCCAAACCAAACAGAATCCGTCCATCCTGATACCCTCTGGCACTGTAAATAGAAGTCGCCATGCTGTACCTCAGGGAATCAGAATGACTTGGCCAAAGCCTGAGCAGAATGGAATTTAGGCTTCCTGAGTCAGCCTTCTTGAGAAAAGATCACTCTGACAGTGTACGTCATAGGTTGCATCCCAGCTAAGTACTGACACTCCTTAGGCAAGGCAGACGTTCCTGGTTCACAGCTGAAGTTGATCACGACCTGTCAGATCCCGTTACAGTAGAATCTGTAGAAAGTCAGCATTGAGGGCAGTGGAGATGGCTAAAAGGAGGCTAAACAGTGGTGACTGCTGAGATAGGAGAGAAGCCCAGTGTCCCTGGAAGCCAGTGTAAGGTTGACACAGAGTGACACAAGCTCAGCGTCTGCCACAGTCTAAACTCTTGTGA
The DNA here is from genome assembly GCF_021556685.1 of Rattus norvegicus. Lineage (NCBI taxonomy): Eukaryota > Metazoa > Chordata > Mammalia > Rodentia > Muridae > Rattus > Rattus norvegicus. The sequence goes on along the minus strand of NC_141542.1, from coordinate 81,490,714 downwards.
TTCCTCTATATCCTCATTCTCCTCACCCCCATAAACACTGAAATAGGAAGAGAAAGGAGTGAAAAGGCCTCCCCGCAAACCAGATTTGTCCATCTACTAAGCTAAATTAAAGTTACCTCTCTTCCATCAAACCCCCAGTTTATGCTAACTCAACACAAAGACAGATTAATTGGAAGCCCAATTGAGAAGTTTTAAATTGAAGCATTTAGACATACAAGTGTGATGTCTCAAGTGGGTGAGAACAAGGAGCTCACCACCAGTCAGCGCAGGTTTCATACTCCGTTCTTGCCCTGCATTGCAAAAAGCAAATGGTGGTGGTCAGAATGGAAACCCACTGCAGTTACGATGGCCAACTTTGTATTGGAAAACAGTGGACTTTAAGGAGGGGCTAAATGACTGTGCATAGCAGCTTTCAGTGGGGTTGGCAAAAGGAGAAACTCTGAGCCAGCACAGAAGCTACAGGAGGTAGTGTGTGTCTGTCTGTATGACAGAGCAGACTTTGTGCTGAATCACTTAGCTACTTTTGGAAGTGGTTTTGATAAGAAAATACTACTTTTAATTTGCCTTGCTTTTTTGTTTTTTACTTATTTTAGGAACTGTTAGCATTTCAGTGTCTTTTTGGTACATGTATTATATATTTCAGAATTCAGGCATTCAACAATACTATACTAATTGTTTACAAGATAGGCATTCTGAATTCATAATATACTTGTATGACATTACATTGCTGATAGAGTCTGTAAATTTCTTGTTACTGGAAAATAGGAGACTAACCCAGCCTTGTTCTCGACGTGGTCACTGGCTCTGCCTTAAGAGACTGTATAGTAAGAGAATGAAGAAAGCCTTGTGTGGGCTGCGAAGGCTGCCATTCAGTTAGCACTTCTCACCTGTCTCTCAGTTTGCTCCTCAAGGATTATGTGTTGCCCATGTGTGGCATTGCACTGAGAAAAGGGAGTGTTGGAGAGCAAGCCCAGCGCATCTAAAGTTGGAGAGAGAGAAACGGGAAAGGCAAAGAGAGGAGACGAGGCACAGAGAAGGAAGTGAAGTAGAAGAGGGAAAGTGTTACATAACGGGCAAGGCGTTCTGGCAGTGTCGTCACCCAGTTCCCTGTGATAGGATGTCTCCCTTGGCTGTCTAAATCCGGAGCTTGATAAATCTGGATTGTTGGAGGGTGGCTGACAGGGGCGCTTGGGCAGCCCAGGCACAGGGTAACAAGTGTAGTATGGGTTGCTCTGCTCATCTGCTGCCTCAGGCTTTGGTTTGGCACTCCAGTTGGGTGCAGGTGCGTTTCATTAGGGTAAACTAACTTACATAAATAATGTACAATGTAGCACATTCCAGAATAAAACCAGTTCTGTTTCATCATCCCTTTTCCATTAGAGAGGGTGGTATTCACTCGCTTCACAACTTGTGTGCTTTGCCGGCCTTTGCATCCGAGTACTAAACAGGGAAGGAAGGTTGGTTTCCTGCCTCAGGTTGGGAATTATTCTCTGTGTCCTGTAGGGGGCAGAGTCTCAAAAGAAAAAGAAAAGGAAAGAAGAAAAGAAAAAACCGTGTTAGACAAACCTGAATATTTTTTAAATTAGTTGGAGGTTGTGGTATCAGAAGTTGTTAAAACAGATGGCCCTTTTAAGGATCCATGTTTCTCCCAGGATTGGTCATTTCAATCACTTGCTTTGCTTTTTGTAACTGTCCTCCTGGTGACACAGACTGGATGGAAAAGCAGCTAGAGCTCTCCAGGATGTCAGTCAATCAATCAGTCCAGCACACTGGACTTTGTGGATTCTTTGGGAAGCAAATTCACGGATGATCATGGCTTTAGTGCATCTCTTTGGACTGTTAAGTTTTTAACATCTACTTAGTCTCTCCCTCATTAAATATTTTGGATGAATACGTGTTAGGCGGAAGGTTGCACTGAGTAGGCTCTCTATTCTGTTGTCATTTGGTTACTATTCAGAAGAGCCGCAAATATGGCTTTTACATACATAAAATATGGACGGTTGGCCCTCTTTCACTAAATTCTTTCTCTAAGTGAAGACTTCTTAGGTCGCCTAAGTTTTAAACAGTTCCTACAGAGGAAATGGGGCGTGACCACACCAGGACGCCTGAGGGTATGGTTCTGAAGCTATATGCTGAGCCGTAACTGCACAGCTCCTGGCTCCTGCTAGACTTAGGATAGATGTGTCTGAAGCTGCATAGCTTCCTCTCCAGCTCCGTGGCAGCTAAGGAAGCTCTTGCTATGAGAACCTAACCATGTTCGTGCCTGTCTTCCAGGGACCCCTGAGCTTGCCTGTCCCACTTCCTGACATCTAAGAACCCATTCCTATACTCGTTTGATTATTTTCTGCTTGCCCAGTACTTGGGTGTGCCTGATGTCAGAGCTTTAGAAATGTGGTTGTAGCCCCTTTTCTCATTAGATTGTAGGCAGCTAGGAAAGCCAAATTGCATTTATTAAATAATTACTTCGGTAACTGCCCAAAGGAGGCCACAGCCAGATTCACAGACATGACAGCCACATTCCAGATTCCAGAGCCTTCAGAGGTAGATAGTGCCAGTAGGACTGTAGAAGATCACTTCTGGACTATAAAAAAAAGGCACTTGATGCAGCTAAACTTCATGTTTGACGATGACATCACAGAGTTCTTGAGCAGAGCAGTGCATTCTGGGCAAGGTGCTGCAGAACTGTGATTTGGGGATGCTTTAATATCACCTCTGTGGAAAGTTCTGCAATAGAAAATGAGGTGTGTTTCTATAGTGAAACTGCGGGCTGGAATTCAGAATTGTATTTGACAATGAGGAATCTGTGATGTTAAAATATCAATGCTTAAAAGGTGACTGTGCAGTTTATTAAAATATTTATGAAGCAAACAGCCATAAGTGGTTCTAAATTTGGTTATTCATCACTGCTGTATAAATTAGACTAAAAACAACGCGCTTGTTTTCCTTAGGAATGTGACGTGTGTACCTACTCAGCAGATATATAGTTTTCTTGGAGTTTCCAGTAATTTCCCAGCAATTAAGAAACCTAGCAATTGGTTGGGGATTTAGCTCAGTGGTAGAGCGCTTGCCTAGCAAGCGCAAGGCCCTGGGTTCGGTCCCCAGCTCCAAAAAAAAGAAAAAAAAAAAAAGAAACCTAGCCATTGGGTTGGGTAGCTTGAAGAGCCTGTGACTGAGGTGTGATGGGGATGCAGTGCTCACCTTCAGAACTGCTCCTCATGTGACTCTTCTGTAACCTGGATGTGACTTGAATGGCCCACTCAGGCCAGTGCTCAGGGGTGGAACTGAAGTTGAGTGAGCCCAGGGAGTCCTCCTGTGCTTCCCTCTGCCCTTTTTATGGCTTTGTCCCCTGGCTGCTGTTTAACCTCTGGGGACTGTTGTTGGTGATTGTGCATCTCGGGCATCAAGAGCTGTTACTTTCCTTTTTCTTCCCCTCCAGCCCTTGGGAGGGGGAAAACTCAAAGGGGGGAAAAGTTTTGCTGTGAATTCTTCAGCCATTTAGTGCAAATTCCTGTAATTACCGGCATTGTGTCTTCTCTGAATGGCACATAATACAGCAGAAGCCATTCCTAATTGAGACCTTACAGGAGGTACAAATCCCTTCTTTGTTCAGCCTGACAAATTAGTGCCAGAAAGTGGCAGGGTCCGAATGGGAATCAAAGGCAAGAAGCACAAAGATGGGACTTAAGGCTACAGTAATAACCCTCTCTTGTCCTGAAGGGAAAAAGTAATGACCAATGAAAATGAAGGCTTTTTTACCCCGTGTGTGTCTGTGTGTGTGTGTGTGTGTGTGTGTGTGTGTGTGTGTGTGTGGTGTTGTTGTTATAAATTCCCTTGACATGACAGCACCTCTGGGCTGCTCTATTTATTTAGCAAAAGTGATTAAATAGTAATACGACAGGGTAGCCCATTGTTTCCCGGGGAACCCCCATCTCACAGACCCCTGTTGCCTTGGCTAATTGATTGACAATGAACCTCTGAGAAAGCAGTTTGTTGTTGGACCTGGGATGTGGAGCATCCCTGCACCCTGCTGTGTGCATGCACAGTTGGCTCATTTCTGTGTGAACTGTACTCCAGTTTTTTCTTGCCTCACCTTACTGCTTCTTTCTCCCTTTGCTCCCTTTCTGCCTTGCATTACTTCTCTGCTCTCCTTTTCCTCCCCAACACAGACAAGCAGGTAGAGGAGAATTAGAATTTTGGTACAGGCTTTGGAGAGATTTATCTTTGGGATCAACTCTCCATCCCTGCTGAGGGTAAGATAGAAAACAGTAGACAACGAGGGAGGGAAGGGATTGCAGGTGCTTTCTGGCAGTTTTTAACGTGTGGGAATGGTGGACTGGAAGTAGTGTTCGCTCTAAGATTTTTTCCCCCTAAAATTTCTTGTTCAATTCCTTGAAGAGGAAAAAAAGTCCTTACACCAATAGCATTTACGTTTTGGGGGAGGGGGAGTTTGGAGCCAGAAACAAACCCCTTTTTCAGTGGTTCTCAGTTCCTGAGAAACCAGACTTAATTACTTGAAGATCAGATCTGGCTGTTTGTTGGTGTAAATCAGGACCTTAAGGATGCTGGAAGCTGTGGGAAGATGACTAAAGGCCTCTAGGCAGATAATTAATGGCCCCCTGTTATATATGCTCAACTAGCTAAGCTGAAGATAAATCCCTAATTTAACTCTGTTACAGCTGCAAAAACAAATCATTGTAAGCCCTCAGGAAAGCAAAATATGTTAAACAAACAGTATCGACCTCGCTAATACCACATGGCATTTCATGTGATAACGGAGGGCATATTTCTGGCAAGTGCCTGTTTTATGGCATCGTTTAGACATAAAGGATACCTTCACCTAGCAATACAAGCATCCCGATAGAAAGTATAGACAGGCTAATTACTCATTCCGTAGCTACCAGTTTGGAAGGAAGCAACAATTCTTTCTGCCTTGGGCCTCATCAGTTACTTATTGGCCTTGAAGTAAATCCTGCAAGGTGGTAATTGTTGAGAAAGAGACATTGAATCTGGCAGCTGATTGTGTGCGTGAATCTACTTAAAGCAAGATCTCTTGGTTCCCAGGTGCAAAGAGGAGCAGTTATGTATCTTACTCTTAGGGGGGAAAGAGTATAAACGTGTTAGGGAAGATTTGGTTTCACCCTGTGTGAAAAATTAGGGGGTAATTTGGTGTGCCAAAGTGACATGTCTTCTAAGGAAGTGACCTCGGAAACCAAAAGGAAGAGAGTTTTTGTTTGTGTTTGCTCTCCTTTTATTTGCTGCTGCTTCAGATTTGTCTCCCTTTCGCTAGGAATAGTAATAAAGCAAAAATTTATTTGATTAGTTTATTTGAAAGTGTATTCCATTAGTGTACAGAATTAGAGGAAGAAAAACAAGGAAGAAAAATGCAAATTATCCTCCAAGGCATAGAATTGGCTTGAATAAATAAAAAGCACTTAATCTGATATTTCGTTGTCATGTTGTCCAGATTATCTCATTACTGTTTTGTGTTGTGGTTTCTTATACAAAGGAGAGATCACTAGGGTTTTGGGCCTGTGCATATGCATGTCTGTGTGTGCGCTAAATGACTAAATTTTATTTTTCTAACCTTGAATATGAACACAAATGTTGCTTGTAGTAAAAAAATCTTCAAGTAGACTTTCTATTTATTTATTTATTAGATTTACTTATTTATTTTATGTGAGTAGTGTACATTACAGATGGTTGTGAGCTTCCGTGTGGTTGCTGGGGATTGAACTCAGGACCTCTGGAAGAGCAGTCAGTGTTCTTAACCTCTGAGCCATCTCTCCAGCCCTAGAATTTCAATTTTAATGTCATGTCAACAAATATTTAGAAGGGAGAAACCATATTTATTTATTTATTTATTAAATTTATTAAAACTTTATTAAAAACCTTCCATGTATTACACACACTCTCCCAGGATCCCATGGTACAACAGAAGTGACGTGCAGGCTGCACCATCCAAAGTTGTGCAGAAGGCCCTTCCCTCAAATGTGGTGAAGGTAGTGGAGGGAATGCTCAAGAGAATGAGTGTAGGCGGCACTGACTTGAGACCCTTGCAAGAGAATCCCCATTGTGATTTGAAAGCTGAAGAGTTAAAGTGGCTTTCCATTTTAGACTTGGTTTTTAACCCCCAGGAAAATCTTCTTGGCTTTTATTACATCTAGTATAGATGATATTGCATGCCCATTACGCAGTAGGTACCATGTGAGGCAAAAGAAAGATAGAGGTGTGGCCCAGGATTTAGTTGGTTGTTGTTGAGGATGTACAAAGGGAAATGAGGCTACTAGATAGGAGGTCAGCTCTCCTATGTAGTGCTTGGTGCTTACAAAGACATCCGGCATCTGGCCTAATCCCCAACACTGTGAAACTGAGGTTATCAGAGGTCACAGTTATGTTGTTGTGTGAATGACTGGCAGTTTTACCCAAGCATTGCTGGCTGATAGGTCCATGTCTGTCCAGGAAGATTCAGAGTTTATTAAGGACAAACCCTGGAGTCCTGCCTGGGTTCCCAGTTCTTCCCTAGACAAATTTCTCAGTGCTTTCATTTTTCTCATCTCAAATGTGAGAATATAGTCACATCCACCTTATTACTTTGAGTGCAGATAATTTGAATTTAGGGGCTTAGAACAGGGCCTGGCACCTAGTAAGGCTGGCTTTTATTAATATTTGCCCACATATGATAATTGTTCTAATAGAGATCACATAAATGTATATATATACTACAGTCACAGCTATCACAAAGCCCAGTTGAACCACTAAGATGTAAAAGGACAGAACTGAGCAAGTCAAGCCAGAGAAGTGGCTGAAGACAAATGAGACGAGACTTAGAGCGATGGGTACCCAGCCTTGTACTCATATTCCAAAAACTGACTGCAGAGATGGAGGGCAGAGGAAACTTGACCAGCAGTAGTCCATGTAGGTATACGGATGAGACAACTGGAAACCAGCACTGGGTCTGCTTTGGCTCCATCAAAAGCATTTACAAAACAGGCCCCAGAAGGAAGCCTATCTAGCTGGTGGACAGCTGGTAAAGGCACCTGCTGCAGGGCTTGCCCACCTGAGTTAAGTTAGAGCTCGTGACCCACAGGTCAAAAGAGAACAGACTTCTGACCTCCACATGTGCACTGTCACTCCAACACGCCACACGAGGGGATACATACAACGTAAACTTTTTTTAAAAGAGATATCCTTAATGCCCCTTGTCCTGGCCAGACCACATCTGGACTTTTCAGTTCGGGATGTTGCTCTTTAAGAGTAAACACCCACATCTGTTGACATAGAAGATGGAGGAGATACTAAAATCAGTGTACACATGTGATCGGAAGAGGGAGGACAGAGTACTGGATAGTTGAAAGCTGCCGCTTACGAAGTAGGCTCACTTAGTGTAACTCCATTTGACTAATGTCACAGAACCACCGCAAGTGGGTTGGACTTCCTGTGGCCAAGGGAGAAAATGAGCAGAGGCCGGTCTAGCAGGATTAGAAAACCTCAAATTCCAGTTGTCAGGATACCTAGATTGAAGGCTGGAGAGATGGCTCAGAGGTCAAGAGCACTGACTGCCTTTCTAGAGTTTCTGGGTTCAATACCTGGCACCTACATGACAGCTCAGATGATCTTTAACTCCAGTTCCAGGGGTCTAGTACCCTCATAGGGATGCTCTGGACACCAGGCATACATGCACCAAAACATCATATACACAAAACAAATTTAAAATAAAAACATTGTTTAAAAAGATACTTAGATTTGTGAGTTTGTCTCTCTGTAAGACAGATCTATTAACCCAGGCCTTCTGCAAATGTTTATTGAGCCCCTACTAAGTTCTGAGCACCGTGCTCGGCATACAGAAACAAGACAGCCCTATTTTGTGTAAGTAAATTATAACACAATTAAATTGAGACCTTCAGTTCTTTCTACACCCTCCCCAATGTTCTTGCTCTATACAGTCTGTTTTCTCTCATATCCTGTTATTTTTTTAGTGTCTCTGGTTTAGACATAAATGAGATTAATGTCTTCCATTTAACCACCATTTAATAAAACCTTTTTCCTTTGGTAAAGAGAACTTATGCCAGTAGGAATATCAATTGGAAACGACGGATGGTGGGAATCCTTTTCCTGGCTCTGATGTCTGTCATTGTATAAATTACTTTCTATCTTTTTTAGAGTCTTAAGTTTCTAGGTCTAGGAAAAAAATCTTATGGTAGCAAGAATATGAACACACACTGAAATAACATGAGTCTATGAAGAACAATGTTATATAATTTGTATTTTAAACTATTTCACATCCTGAAATTCAAGGAGATTTGATCACTTTATGTACGTAGGCCGTTTGATTTTATAGGTTATAAATTTGCCTTTTTGATTTATTCCTTGTATTTTCATCACAGAAGTCACATGTATCTCTTTGATGTATTTCAGAAGAAAGAGATGATTTTGAATTTCAGAAGACAGGGATCTTTTGATAGACCTTCCTGAGCTTCATAGGCATCTCTGTGCTTTTTTTTTTAAGCTGTTCATTTCTCTGAGTCTTTGTTGCTATACTTTGGTCTGGAAAGTTCTTGTCCCTTTTTGTAGCTTCCTTTTTGACTAACATTGTTCTCATCACGTGTTCATTTCTGCTTAAACTTCTAAAGAAAGTGTTACTGGACAGTTGGACTCCACATTGAGTTAAAAGTTTCTATTTACTGACCTTTCCCTGGGAGAGAAATTGGTCTAGGTGTGGTTTTAGGATAGACTGGGTAGGTTAAGACCCTTCTTAATTCCTACCTAGGATCTTTAAATGTCTCAGCTTCTCATGGAGCCCTAAGAGTAAGAATTCTTACTTAAGAGGCTTCCTAAAATCTGTCTAAGGTAGAAGCATAATTATATAAAAATTTGCCTTCTTTTTTATGTTTTTGGACTTAGAATTTTTCTATGTAGTTCAGGCCAGTGTTGAACTTGTGATCCTCTTTCCTTGAGCCTCACAGGTACCTAAGGATTACCCCTAAACTTGACTTTTTTTTTTTTTTTTGGTTCTTTTTTTTCGGAGCTGGGGACCGAACACAGGGCCTTGCGCTTCCTAGGTAAGTGCTCTACCACTGAGCTAAATCCCCAGCCCCTAAACTTGACATTTTTAATGTATCTGTAGATACGATAATCTAATAGAGCAATACCAATTTATTTCTTGAATTATTTTTTTAAAAACTAATTATTTAATTTTTGGGGAAACATGGTCAATATGTAGTCTCAGAAATTAAACTGTGGGGGTAACTTAAAAGTTAATTTTATAGTAGGAAATATGACTTTATGCCCATATGCCTTTCTACATTGATAAATGCTAACATTGAAAATGTTTTAATGAAATCAAATCAATAAAAACCCAAAGAGCACCAAGCTCTTTCTCTTGTTTTGGATGGAAATTAGGGCGTGCTAACAAAGCAAGGGACCCTACAATCAAGGGTGGTAGCTCTGTGGGAGTCTTTTGGCTGTGGCTGTGGATATAATTCTATATTATATATACTCTGTTGAACCTCCCTGTGTATCTTAAGTGTTCTTTTTCCTAAGTCTTTCTTGACCATCTCTACCTCTGCTCCTTCCTTTTTCTCATGTCCTAGGTAGAATTGAACATCATTCTCACAAGCCACCATTGTCTACTTGTATGAACCTCTGTTACGGCCTGTGACTTTGTGTCTCACTCTTTACAGGGAAAGACCTTAGCACCCTAAGATGCCTATCAAAGATCTGTCTAACCAAGATCTATCAAAGATCTTAGTGTTCACATTAGAATCATGTGTGAGATGTAAGAAGGACTGTCTGAACCCATCATATGGCCTATTGAAGTCAGAATATGACATTTCCAAATTAACTAAATGTATATAGACTTAGAGAAAGTACTAACCTAGCTATAAAATGTTATGTTGTTGTTTGGTTGGTTTTTCAAGACAGGATTTCTCTGTGTAACAGCCCTGGCTATCCTGGAACTTGCTCTGTAGACCAGGCTTGCCTCTGCCTCCCATGTGCTGGGATCCCATGCGCGTGCGTGCGTGCGCGCGCACACACACACACACACACACACACACACACACACACACACACACACACACACACACCCGTAATAGACTGTTCTTAATAGGTAAATCAAACCGTCCTTTAGTTTTTCCAAGGTTGTATGAGCATATTTCTTTAAAGTGTTTCTTCTATATATATTAAGCACTTCAACCATGAAGGTATTGATTTTCTGAAAAATCTCCAGGTTTTCATGTTACCCTTATACTATGGAAGCATTCATGATATTCCATTGGGGTTCTAAACCATGATGATTTAAAGAAAGTACGGGGTAGTTCTAACTATTTACCTACATTCTGGTTTCATTTTGTCTGACATAGTTATTATTTGAATTTTGAGACAGCATTTTTTTCCCCTTAAATGATTCGCCTCAACTCCAGCCTCTTTCACTCAGATGGCCACATGAGCTCATAACTAGGCTTGCATTCCAACTTTCCTGTGTGACGTGTCAGTTGCCACGGTGTGAGCATGTTGAAGTTCAGATTGGCCCTATTTACAGGAGGTCCTATTTCCAACGTTCAGTGGCTACCCACTTGTTTGGCTTGAGTTTCAGCACTCCTACTGCATCTTGGCCTGCTCACTGGGTTTCAGACTCGTTGTCTAAGCTCTAGCACTGAGTTCATTTGTTTCATCAAAAATCGTACCTTCTCCCAGGCTTTCAGTTGATTCTCTCTGAAGAGTGCTACTCTCAGTGCTCCCCAAACTCATATTTCAGGTCAGTGCTCCAGTGCCCCTTCCTTCAGAGCACTTTTTGCAGCCCCTCAACTGCTTAGGACTTATTGAACCCTCACTGTAATGCAAGCTTAGTGGCCCTTGCTCAACTGCTCTTTGCGATTGAGATTGTAAGGTTTTGTGTAATTGTTTGCGTAGTGTATGTTTCTTGGGGAATCAGAGTGCATCACCATCTCATCACATGATCTGTTCCGAGTGAGGAAGCCCATGCCCATGCTGCACAAAAGTGCTGTTCGTACAGCAGTTCCACGTCATAGGTAAAATAGGTTGATTCATCAGTCATGTGATTGAATTCAATCTTCAGCTACTCTCTCTCCCTGGGGGTCAGGCTGACTAGAAGACTGAACTCTCTGTTCATGTGCTGGTTCTTTCTGGTGACCAGCTCTCTTCCTGAAGTCACTGAGTGGCTTTATTACTATAAACTCAGGTGATTTAATGGGCTCATGAATAGCAAAAGCATTTGTATCATTTAGGGAAAATTCCAAGAATTTTAGAAGCTCCTTGCCAGAATCCAGGGTGAAGACCACACATGCTATTATATAGCAGCTCAGGGTAGTATATAACCATTTCCAAAACCAAAATGGCAGCTGGCTGGAAGGGAGATACATGATGTATGTGGTTTCCACTCAAGAAAACAAGTAGCCCTCAGCATTCACCTGGTTCACTGTTTCAGTCAGCCGGCTTTCAACACTGACTGTAGCTGTCTAGGGGAGGAGATTTTGGGTGATATTTTTCTGGGTGCTCCTGGGGCCAAAATGCTACAGAGGCCAGCTAGAATCTACCAGCTTTATTCTGTCAACCTCCTGCAACCCTCCAGAGCACCAGCTGCTCTAATGCAGATACCAGTTTTACCTTAAAATGGTTTATTTTTTAATATATACAAAAAAAGCTAAATTACTTTTCTCTATTACTTTTAATTGAAAAGAAAATCTAATTTGCAGTGTATATACCATAGAACTAGGGTTCCAAGACTTTAGACGTGGACTGGAAGCAATTCCCAACAAGACTAGAAATCACACACACCAAAGCTTATGCCTCCCTCATTTAATTCCTATGGAGCTGAACCAAAAGCTTTGCTGAAAGTTACCATCCTTTCAAATCACCAGGCCTCTGACTTAGAGAATCGGACTTATCTTGACAGTCTTGATCTCTTTCTCCTATTTCATCAATAAAGATGTACTTCTCAAGCCCCAGACTCTTAGAGACCACACAGAGTAATAGGCACACCAGATGTGTGGCTGGGGGGGCAACCAGACTCAGTAGGTAAATAATAAATTAGGAGCACAGAAGCATGGTCTCCTACTGGTAGCCTGCCACTGACTTACAACCTCAAGCCAGCCTTTCCAGTCTTGTGAGTCAGCATTATCAACACTTTGCCCCGGGGCAAGGTTTAGCTACTTTGTCTGTATACAGTTCATAGATTGTGAAATTCAAGCCAAACCAAAGTCACATATCTTAACTGAGCAATACTGTACATCGCTGTATTTTTGCCTAGAAAACATGGGGAGGTTCCTCAGTAATGTTTTAGATAAAGAGAAGTCTGTAACCTAACAATGGATAGGCCACCTTGGGAAAATGGTGTTTCTCATCCATTGTTAGGATAAGGGATTTTAGCTTGAAAGAAGGTGCCATATAATGCCAAAGGTTTCCTGACATCTCCTGAAGCTTAATCCTACCAATAATCATGCCAACATGCACATGCCAGTTGCTTTCCTCTTTCCTTCCCTACCTTGAGTGGATGCTCTCTCTGTCTGAGCCACGAAGCTTAAGGAGTTTTACAAGGCTCATAAGCACGGTCTCTCCCTTTCCCTTTCATATATTGCAAAGAAGAGCTCAGAATTGTATTGTCTAGAGATCACAGTTTTTTATTCTGTAACAAACCCTTAAATTAGATTGATTTATGCATCTGGCCACAGCTGGAATCCCTGAGATAATATCTCTTACTGCAGTAGGCAGAACACCAGCTCTCTGAGGCCAAGCTGAACATGCCTCGACCCTTCCTTTACACTCACTTGTGAGGGAGATATGTCAGATGAATGACATTTGCCACACAAGTCTGGTGATCCCCAGAACCCATGAACTGTGGGTAGAAGGAGAAAACCAACTCCCTAAAGTTGTCTTTGACTTCCTCAACTGCACAGTTGTACATGCACACCTCCATCACACAATAATACATGAATATTTAAAAACTAAACTAATCACTTGGATACCTCATTTCTTCATCTGTGAAGAGTTCTGATTAGGGGCTGAGGGAGAATTAGGGATTATTATGCTAAGAAATTATTTTTAAATGGCAGCGTGAGGACCAGAAAATAGGAATTTTCTACTTATCGGCAGTTTTAAAATTTTCCCTACCCTGTCTAAATAAAAGGATTAAATGGGGCTGGGGATTTAGCTCAGTGGTAGAGCGCTTACCTAGGAAGCGCAAGGCCCTGGGTTCGGTCCCCAGCTCTGAAAAAAAGAACCAAAAAAAAAAAATAAAATAAAAGGATTAAATGGCCTGCCTTTAATACCAAACATTTAGTTAAGAGATTAGCTTTGGAAATGCTCACAGATGTATTTTAAGAGAAACAGACAAACCTGGAAGTCGTAAAACAAAGGAGTAAAGGAAAGAAGCAAGGCAAGACAGTCTCCAAAACTCATAAGGCATATGGAGTTTGGTGTGGGATGAAAATGAGATCCAAGCATGGATTGATAGGAACCTGATGAAAGTCATCTTTTTCCATTTTGAGACTGTCCCTAGTACTCTTTGGGTCCACTCTCATGACTTTAATTTTATCAAATTGTTGTCATTACTGAAATAGCTCAAGTAGGCATTACTCTGAGAGATGCTGTCAGGGAAGAAGGAAGATTGTGTTTTAAAGATACTGTAAAGTTCAAAGAGAGGAGACCTCATGCAGTCTGAGGGAAGAGAAGCAGTGTTAAGAAAAGGGGGAGACGTGAGGGGAAGTCAGAGGGGACACAGTGCAATACTACATGTGATTAAGCCACAGATTGAATGAGGCTAATACAAGCAGAGGCTTCTAAATCCAAGCTGGAAGAAAAGATAAGGTCCAGAAACAGAGTAGAAACAGCTTGTTTCTCAGATAAACCAAAGGGAGAATATCAACTTTTAAGCTGCTAAAAGGTTGTTGACCTTTGAGACCAGTCACAATAGAGATGTAACTAGGAAATCACACAGAGAGAGCTAGTGGTGATTTAACAGAACAGTAAATGCCGGGGGAAGGCACTGTAGAAAGAACATAATTGGAGCATACATTGGATTCTTGGCAAGATAAAGTGTTTGGAGCAGGGCTGGGACTAAGGTAAGGTGAGCCAGGATCTTGTTTTAGCATGGGATCTTTTAGAAGACCCAAGCGAATTAAGATTAAAAAATACTCTAACATATCTTCAACATGAAAATAATGCCAAAGGTCCTGAATCTAGAGACAGGGTCAGCATTACTGTTTCTTCTTTTCTCACACTAAGCTCATCTCAGAGGAACATTCTAGTAAGGCAGCTGATTTAATAATTCGTCTTTCTCCAGCTCTCAATGTAAGTTCTTAATAGCCCAGCCTTGTCTTTGCAGGACTTCATGCCCAGTGTTACAATAGTGCCATGGAGGAGCTAAGCTCAAGGAGCAGTAACCCCTGTGGCCAGTGGTCTTCAAATAAGAGTCCTTAGTGGACAAGTGAGTCACCAAAAGGGTTAATTACTGAAGAAAAGACCCCAAAGTTACAAGCAGGTTGTCTAAAAGACAAGGGGCAACATGACAAGACCTCTTTTGCGTGGCACTTGTTTTACCAAGCAGCTTGAGTAAGAAAATAAAGCTTGTAGAAGGGCTTTCTCCACTTCCTGGTAGAAGTTATAGCCATTGCTGGCACAGGAAATGATTAAGTTGGGTGAGTATAGCGACCTCTGATTTTACTCTCCTGTTTTTACTGGTGCAGGTTTTGGCAATAATGCTGTCACTTTAGCACAGGCAATGCTTTGTTGTGGAGGCCTGGCCTGTGCAGCATCTCTTTCTATCCAGACTGCCTGTTCCTCTGACCCTAGGCCCTGCAGCAGTCGGGGCTCAGCACATCATGGTCATTATGAACAGACCCTCACTCATACCTTCATCCTCCAATAACTAACTGTTCCCGAGCCAAGACCCAGTCAAGTTGAAAGTGATATAAGGACCAGGTAGGTGGTTCTCTCCCCTTCTTGTCTTAGCCATAATCCTCTAAAGTTCAGACTGCCACCGCTTGAGACAGCCCTAGCAGATCCTCTGCCATTAGATCACCTTGCCCAGAGCATGGCCTCTTGTATTTTAGCTTACCATTCCAAGCGCTTTGCCAAGCCCCTCTTCTTACAATGGCACCGGGATAACCGAACACTGCGGTTTCTAAGCATGCTCTAGTTTCTGACTTAGGTCTTTACTGACATGATTTTTTCTAAAATCTTTTTCCACTCGAAATCCAACAACCAGAAGTAATTGGGAAGTTCAAGTCATTGACTTTAAGAGGAAAACAAGAATGGAAGAATTGGACTGGTTTAAATACATTAGAAGATGAATTGTAACTTTTTATTATGAAACCTATCTTACACTAATATACACCCTGCCACTGAAATGTCTCATAAGAAAAGTTAAAAGGAACTTTAATCAAACCACTCAAATCATGTCTTCTGGAGGTGTAGATCCCTCATAGGTCGTTCTGTTTACAACTCAAGGCAGATATTTAGTAGATGAAAAGCAGTCAAACTCCCTGGAGCAGTCAAATAGCACACACTATTTGTTCACTCGCCTTAGCAAAAATCAAGATTTATTGCCTTTCAAGATAAATTTTGACTAAATATTGACTTTAGGTTCTCAATCATTGTTTGCCTGAAAGACCAATAAATCCTGACACTTCTCACCATGAGTTGGAATCGACTCACTATTTATTAATTTATTTTACACAGGGTATAATCGAAACATTTTTTAACTTAAACATTTTTAACTTCTATATTGTAGTGTTTATCTGCATGTATCTTTGTGCACCACCTATCCTTGGTCCCTGTTGTAGTTAGAAGAGGGCACTGGATGCCCAGAGCTGGAGTTCTGAATGATTGTGAATCATCGTGTGGAGCTGGGAATCAAACCTGAGTCCCTGCAAGAGCAAAAAGTGCTCTTAACTGATGATCCATCTTTCTAGCTCACGATTGATAATCTTAATAACAACATTCCACAAGATTGGACAAATACTCTAGAATTTATATGTTTATGTTTTCAGTCAGCAGTAATCAATCAGCTGACGTGACATTCCCTTCATTTCTTAGTCGAATACAGTTCCTATGTGCTATTAGTACAGTCAACATACTGCACATCAAAACTGACTCAGCTTTGAAGTATTCGATACAGAAACCCCCCAACTAGAAAACCCAAACCAAACAAAAACCTCACCTAACAGCTTACAGTAAACTTGAAATCTGTGATCCTATTCAGACAAGAAAATAAAAAAATTCAATAGCAGACCTTTTTGGCTGCCTTCATTATGCAGATCAATCAATCAATACACAACGATAATTTGTAGGTAGCCTGTGTCTTGATGGTTGCTGTCTGCTGGTTCCAGTCTCCTCTTCTCTCACTGCTGTGTCTAAGATATAATGGGCACCAAACTCCCAGTGCATCAAGGCACAGTGCTAGTGCTTTACAAGTAGCATTTGCCACACTGCTGTGTTGAAAGGAAAATTCCTCGGGTCGGCACATGCATCCCCCACCCGCCAGAGGAGTTAGTCACTTCTGTCGTATTCTTAAGGACATAGCTGTGCTAGCAACAGCTGCAGTCCATTCTGCAAGCGCCAACTCAGGTTAACCTAAGTGTGTCAACCATGTTAGGGACAGTTTCCTTCCAAGCCTAATTTATGTTTTTGAACATGTGTCAGCCCTCGGACTGCACAGCAGAACTTTATGAGGCAAGTTCTAGACAATAAGTAGTGACGTTTCCCCATATATAATCTCCCACTGCTGTAAAATTTGTAGATGAACATAAAATGAAACCCACCAGACAAAAATTATTCTGTAATAAACAGAAGTGACTTCAGGATAGGTTTGGAAACAATTGGTGAGTATGTTTTAGGGTTGTATTTAAGTGTGTAGAATCTCTCCCAGCTATAAAGGTCACTTTTTTAATAAAATATTTTCCATCATTCATTGACAATTTTATACATACAAATAAGGTATCTTGGTTATAGCCCTCCCACCTCACTCACCTTACCCCCTCCCTTGATCTTCCAACACATTCCCCTCCTGCTGAAAGAAGATAAAAGCAGTTGTATCTTCTTCCCCTTCTCTTCCCTCCTCCCTCCCTCCTTCCCTGCCTTCCTTTCTGCCTTTGTGACTCAGTGAGTCTAGTTTATTAGTGCTGCCTGTGCCCATTGGATACAGGGCCATCCAGTAGAGCTAGCCCCATGAAGAAAATGGACTCTTTTTCCGAAGCATCCATCAACTGCCAAAGACCTGTAAGCAACGGTTGGTGCTCTGTGAGCACACACTCCCACCGCCATCCACACTGGAATGCTGACTGGCTTGATACTCTGCAGGTCTTGTTTCTGTAAACCCAGCTGCTGTTAGTTTCTGAGTACAATAGGCAGGTCATGTCTGGAAGCCAGCGTTGCACAGTGCTCCTCCCCATCCTTTGGCTCCTGTGTTCTTTCCACTTCTCCTGTCCATAATGTTTCTTAGCTTGGGGGGTGAGGGATTGATATAGTTGGTCGTTTAGGGCTGAACACTAAGTAGCACTTTTTCTTTTTGACCAGTTTATGAGTCGTTACACTAACTGTTTTCCACTGCAAAAAGAAGTTTCTCTGACTAAGGTTGAGAACAGCACTAGTCTGATTCTAAACATATTTAGAAGGTAGATTGATAACACAAATAATTAGTGAAACACTAGTAGGTTTCCCCATAGGGTCCATGACCTCACTACCCATAGATATTTCTTTTTTGATGAGGTATTCAGTGCCAGGCACAAATTTCCTCCTGTGGTGCAGGCCTGAAATCCAATCAGAAAGTGGTAATTATAGAGGCATAAGATGGAGTTTTCCTTTTGTTCCCAGTTTTGAGATACTTATGAATACCGTTTGTCTTGTAACAAACCAAATGAACATTTCTCAATGCTGCGTGCCAAAACCTTCATCTAAATGTTCAATGTCTTATTTGTTTTATGGTTAACTAGATACCTTCTGCTTTATGGGTCGCTGACTTCTTCCAGAGACCCAGAGGTAATTTGAATATTTGAGACAGGAAAGGGGTTGTGTTGTGATTGTACATAGATGGTTCAGGTTCCTTTATTCTCTGCACTCTTTCCACTTGGTAAGTAGGATCCAAAGTGTCCTTTCTACTGTGCTAATTGAGCTATGGTGGGTAGCTACTCTTATATCTAAGTGCCGTCCCTTTCTGCTGTGCAGGATACAAGGCTAGGGCCATGTTTGTTTTACCTCAACTTTATTTAATACCAACTCTACATTGAAAACACTAATTTATTGTCGTTTGAATATACACTTTTGAAAAAAACTGCTATATTTGGCATACATGTGCTGTTCTGTTTCTCCAGCCTGGGATTAGCCCAAATACAGGCAGTGTTTAAGTGAAGGATTGTCTAAAGCTAGGTCTTACTAAGTAGCCCTGGCTGTTCTGGAGCTCACTCTGTAGACCATGCTGCCCTTGCAATCAGAGAGATCGGCCTTCCTCTGCCGCCCAAGTGCTGGGATTAAAGCTGCACTGCTCCATGCCCGCTCAGTACTGCCTCCTAACTAGTAGACAGTCACAGACAGTGAACTAGGGAAGCCAAGCTACATGCCCGCTCAGTACTGACTCCTAAGTAGTAGACGGTCACAGACGATGAACTAGGGAAGCCAGTTGTTCATGGCCTTCCTCCCAGTCCTTGACATTCCTTTCTTCTTCAGTGCCTGATGTAGGGTAGGGGTCAGATCCAGGATCTTCAGCCATTCTAATCCAGTGCTCAACCACAGAAGCACATCACCAGTCTTTACCATCCCTAATGCTTGTACAATACCAAGTCACTGAACCTCTGCTTCATTTTGGGAAAAATATAGTCTCAAGAGCCCAAACCTGTTCAGAGTCCAGGCCTTGCAGCAGCATAGAGCTTTTTTCATAAAGCTTGTTTATGGCAGGTCACTGGACCCTGCTGGGACACTGGTGGAAAGCAGAATGGAGAGCCCCTTCCACAGCCTGGCTGTGGACTCTTCATTCTGTGCAAGGCTATGGAAAAGAGGCCAGGCAACTCATCAAATTCCCCCTGCCTTTCCTTCCTCTCCCACTCCCTTTTAAAGACCAGGTCTTCTACATACGTGCTCCTCTGCTTCAGCCCCTGGAGTGCTGGCATTACAGATGCCACGGTGGCTCAGCTAGGCTTTTTTTCTTTCTGTTTTTACAGAGAAAATGAAAATGTATTCTTTTTGTCTCACTCCTCCCCTCCCGGTTTTAGAAGACAGGGTCTCTAAGTGATAGCCCAGGTTAGCCTTGAACTCCTTCCTCATCCTCCTGCCTCCACATCCCAAGTGCTGGCATTACAGTCTACACCACCACCGTCAGGCTTTTCCCTTCCGACAAAGGCACTTTCTTCTCTTCCATCTTCTGGGTCCATTTCTTATTCTCTAGAGCGTTTCTACGTGCCAAACACAAAGCAAATTACTGTCATGACCTCATGGAAGTGGATGAACGCTCACGTTACACGGTGGAAAGTGGCTTGGAGTAGCTAGCACTTCCTCTATTACATTGAGTCACCTAGGAACGGATCCAGCCTCAGCTCTTGTCCTTCCCTGATGGGCCTCTGGGTGCTCTGGTTTAGGGTAGGCAGCAGAAGTTGACAGCTATTAAGCAAGGAGAAGGCTGTTGGCCCCTGCTCAAGACCTCAGCTTCAATAACGCCATATTGCAGCGGGCCAAGCTAAGTAGGTACATTTGTGGAAGAAAGATTGTGCTTTGTGGAGAATTATGCCAGAATTTCTGTTCCAAGCCTTCGACTCTTTTGGACGTCTTAGTGAAGACCGTTTGCAAAACGGTCTGTATATGCAGCAAACAGGGTTCTGGGTAAATGGTAACATTTGTTTCCAAAAGAGTATCAGGGGAAGCTAAACTCTTAGAGCATGTGTTCATTAAAGATGTGAAGTGGGGTGGGAAGCAATAAAAAAAAGGCCAGTGAGCTCTCTTGTGAAATACTTTTTTGTTCTTATGAATTGAACACTCTGAAAAGTTTCAAAAAGAACCTGGGAGAATGCCTTTGCTTTGATCTGACGTGTAGAGTGTCCCCTTCCACAAATGCCCTTGAATTTAGAAAGTTATTGAAAAATCTGTTTGAAAGTACATAAAAATATATGTAAATAAGCCCTAATTAGTTATTTCAATTAATTATTGTCTGTCTACTTTGCGGCTCTATTTTCCCCCATAATGTTGCTTTTCAGGGTCCACTTTTGGCACTCTTGAAAAAAAATGTTTCTTAACAGTCATTTTTAAGAAAGCACACTGCCCTGTTGAAAACCTCACACATACACAATGATGAATTAAAGTCCCAGATTGTGCCTGTTTGTGAAGAATTGCTTCAGATGCTTTCAGTCCACGACTTGATAGTGAAGGAAACTTCACTGTCAGTCAGCAGAGCCGGGTTTCCTTCTTGAAACACGTGATCCATGCTGTTTGGAAGACAGTGACTCTATGTCAGGTCAGTAGGCTCTCATCTTCCTCCTGACCACACTGTCTCTCTCAAAGGAAAGTGCATTGGATTCAAGGCTAAAAATTCTTTAAATTCAAGGCTCTAATTCTTTCTCAGCTGAACAGGAGGCTTCCTGGTCACAGTGAGAGAGTAAATGCACTCCTATCCGCTACACCTGGGAGGAGCACAGAAACACATTCTAAGAACAATTCCTTGCTCTTTTAGAAACTGAGGTCACAAGACTTGTATCTTGGTTTCTTGGAGTTTTCTCACAAGCACTCAGACGACTCCTCACACGACTCCATTCTTGATCATGCTCTGCCACTATGTCTTTTCAGTGTTAACTCAGTTAAATCAGGAACAGCCATATCCTCAGGGTTTGGATGTGTTAGCTCCCTGTCGAGTCTGTTTGCTGATCACAGGTAAGCACGTTAGTGTGCAGGCTTTAGACTAGGCAGCACATGGTACTAGGAATAGTAATGAAAGCAGGCTGTTTGAAGAGGCAGGCAACAAGGTTCAAAGGA
Organism: Rattus norvegicus; assembly: GCF_021556685.1. NCBI lineage: Eukaryota > Metazoa > Chordata > Mammalia > Rodentia > Muridae > Rattus > Rattus norvegicus. The sequence continues at coordinate 81,469,747 of NC_141542.1, read as the reverse complement.
CTAATTTTGGGATAACTATAGGAAATTAGACTTTTATGCCTATGTGTGTTGTGTGGGCCAGAGGGTTCCTAGTTTATTGTGCCTTGACACAAACATTTATTGGTTGTCCACTATGTGTTGAACTCTCTGTTAAGTGCTGAGGTTTAAAAAGTCTGCCTGACTGGGGAGGCCATGAAAATGCACCACAGTTCAAGAAGGAGGCGTGTGCTAAATGCCACGGGAGCACTGCAGTCTGTGAGCGCAGCAAACTGCATCCTTCTCCAGCAAAAAGGAGCTGCTGTGGTCCTTATGGTCTGCCCGTAGTTTCTCATTCCTCAGCTAGCCTAAAAGTGGGCCCATAATGATTCTGTTGCTACTCAATAAGTTAAGAAAGGATAATAATTTTAAGAACTATGGAAAGATCTACTTACTGGAATATGCCACTAACATATGTGTATTTCAGTCCCCTCTGCTTATAGACATGCAGAGGATGTCCTGTGAAATGGAATGGTGATTAATACCATCTTATTTGGGATGGAAATTCTGTTAGCTTTTGTGGTATTTTCACAGAATTTATGTGTATCTTTGTGGGTAGGCAGTTTGTATTAAATGTTTTTTGAAATGGACATGGGTTCTAACACTGCCCGCCACACTATCTACTATCATAGTCATCATCCCTAGAAGACTAACTCAGTTTTATATTTACATCATGAACTTGTGTAGGATCTCATTATATATTTCTGACACCCGACTAGGAGGAATGCCACTGGGAAGGAATTCTATAGTGAGAGCTGTGAAGACAGGTCAGAATAGTGATGCTATTTGCATAGTATTCACCAGCCTTGCTGTGGCTTCAAGGATGTTTGTTTCAGGATTTCTTTGTTAGTAAAAGGAAACTAAGGAAACATGGTCTCTTTGGGAGCAGGGCCCTGGTTATTGCCAGGTCCCCTGACAGTCCCTGGATAGTGCTTATAGACTCAAGAAACTCCCAAGATAGAAAAAGGGCGTGAACAGTCACCTACCAGTGGCCAGTGGTCTTGATAGCAGCAAGCCCTGAAGCACTGGGTAGAAACTGACATGTCTGCTGTGTTGAGAATGCAGCGAGCACACTGTGTTTACCTGGGAATGATGTGGAAAGTTCTTGGGCTGGAATAAATAGGTTATATATCCAAAGGAGAGGCATAGGAAGGAAAGCTGCAAAACTGAGATGGGGCAGCCAAATCCAGACTCCTTATGTTGATGTTTGTCAAGCAAAGAAACGCTGTGGTCAAACTTGGGGTCATGTTGTCACTAGAACAGCTGACAGCCAGATCCAAGCGCTACCTTTGGTTTGCTGAGTAATCTTACACAACCCACTTAACATTGAACAAGCCTTCCTTTCTTCCTCTCTCTGTCCCAGCCTGCCTTCCTTTTCTTCCTTTTAGTGTTTTGTTTTGTTTTGTTTTTTTGTCTTAGGTTTGAATTTCTTTTTGTGGTCAAAGTGTATTGTCACACAGGCTAACCTCAAGCTTGATATATAGCCAAAATGACCTTTAACTTCTGATCCTCTTCCCTCTGTCTTCGAAATGCCTCCAGGTACAAGTACCACCATGCCACAGTTTTATGTGGTGCTGAGGGTTGAACTTAGGGCTTCTCTTATGCCCATCAAGTACTCCATCAGCTGAGCTACATCCCTAGCTCCTGGTTTTGTTTCTTTGAGACAGGGGCTAGCTAAGTTTCCCAGGCTGCTTAGAACTCTGGAACTTGCCATGCAGCCTTGAACCCAAGATCCTTGCTCCAGGTTCTGGGACTGCAGAGGTAGACTACTATGCCTGGCTCCATTTTTTTTTTTCATCAGTGAAAAGAGGTCTCTTTTCTCAGAGATGTGTGTAAGCTAAACAAACCTGTATTAGAAGCTCCCAGCTAAATGTGTAGTATGAATTAGTTTCTGAAGAGGAAGGTGAGAAAATAGAGGTAGAGTTGTGGAGAAAGGGCTCTCTGGTAGCCATGTGCAGAAGAAACTGAATCAGAGAAGACTAAGGACAAGGGTCTAGTTAGGTGACACAGTGTCTGTCCCTCAGGAGGTGAAGGGGTCAGGACTCTCAGGCTAGGCAGGAGGTGACACATGGGTCCATGCATTCTCTGCAGCTTTGTTCTGCTACAGATATCATTGACTTTAAGGGCCTATAGCCTTGTTCTGCAGTGTTCAAAGTCCAGCTGCAATCATAGTCTGTCTTTTGCCTTGAACAGGGTGCCAGCGACCCATTGGTCTGTCCAATGGCAAGGCCAAGGTGTGCAATTACAGTGGGTGGTACTACTGCAGCAGCTGCCACGTGGACGACAGCTTTCTCATCCCAGCACGCATAGTCCACAACTGGGACACCTCAAAATACAAGGTAGGTGCCAACCTTGGGTACACTTGATGGTGGCAATTCGGGTGTTTGTATATTGCCAGGTGGATTTTTAAAGATCTGTAAACAGAGGCAAATTTGATTACATTACAAAACAATCTTACTTTGTACTTCAGATTGGCCCCAAATTCACAGTCCCTGTCTCTAGCTGACAGAGATGAGCTGACAGACACATCCCATCATGCCCAAATGTGCCATCAGACTTTATCTAACACTTCTTACCCATCTCACTGTTTAAATATTTTTATTATGATTCTTATTAATTTCTTAATTTTAAAGTATATGTATATCTCAATCTATTTATCTGTCTATAAGTTTTTGCCTCTAAGCCTTGATAATTAAGTAGAGAAGCTAAGAGAATTCTATATAGCTGGGGGCCGATCTTGGAGTTTTATTAGAAAATGAAGACTGTTCGTGATTATGCCTCTGATCTCTGGAGAAGGCATATGTGATCCAAAGTGTGTCTTGTGATCACATAGCACTTATTCTGGTGAAGGCCAGATGGAAGTTCAGCCCTTGGAACTGGACTCCTAGGAGAAGCCATGAGGACCTCTAGATAGCAGCCCACAGCAGGAAGAGTACAGTTAGTGATCCCCAAGCACTTATCAGAACTCCTGATTATTAAAGGATGGGAGCTTATGAGAAATGTTGGGATAAGCTAAGAGCTTTGCACAGAAATGACTAGCAGACAAGGGAGACACCCAAGTAGTATGAATAGCACATTTGTCAGTCGTAAAGATGCAGGTTATCATAGGAGGAGGAATGCTCAAGACATGTTGGGTCATCCTAACGTAAGAGGGTAGAGAGAAGAGGGGCAGCAAAGGGTGGCAGGAGACCAGGGGTGAGTGAGCAGTGAGGTAGAAGGAGCCCAGGCTGCCTGACAAGCCATGTGAAGAAAGTGCTTCCAGATGAACTGTGACAGATGCTGATAGGTCAATAAGATGAGCCCCGAGGACTGACCACTGGCTTCAGTCATGTGGAGGTAATTAGAGACCCTAATGAGAGCAGTCTGAATGGAAAGGCAGGAGCAGAGGTCTGACTGGAGTGGCTTCAACATAGAATAGGAAGAAAGAAAGAAATGACAAGAATAGAAGAAGTTTTACTCAGAAGGGAAGAAGACAGGTGGGAAGGAACTCAAAGGGGAGCGGGGCCAGTTAGGTTTGACTTTTGTTTTAAGAGAAAAAATAACAGCATTTTTTTATGCTGATGTGAACTCCCCAGGAGAAAGGCTAGAATAATGAAGTTGAGAGAGAGAGAAAGAGAGAGAGAGAGAGAGAGAGAGAGAGAGAGAGAGAATGGCATTCTGTAGACAACAGGGGAGTTGGCCAGTGGCTGAACCTCGGAGTGAGAGAGTGTGGGACGGATTGGAAGCTCATGGAAGCTCTTTCCTGCTAATAGGGAAACTGGATGATTAGGGAACAGCTCTGTCAGCTTACCTGCAGGCTTCTCTGAGCCACAGCGTCCTCGCGTCCCTCCATGAGGAGCAGCACTCCTCTTACAGAAGGTTTATTCTGCTCCTGTGTCAATGTTAGCCACTCCTTACCCTGTTTGGTTTTTACTAATTTGGTGGATTGGTGTTAATTAGACATCTGTCCAAAGCATACCTCAGCCCCAGCTTGAGTGTTTGGTTAGTGGGAGACAAATTCCTTGAACTCTCCCAAGCTTCAGTTCGGTAATATATAAAATGAGCCCAACCTGTCTAGGTTCAAGTCTTGGCTTTATCACTTACTGGTGTGTGACCTGTGTAAGTTATTTAGACTCTCAGTGTTTTAGTTTTCTTGTTTACGGGGTAAGGATAATAGTACCTTTAATTATTTTACCTTAGACATGGCTGACATATGTGGAGATAGTAGAACGGTGCCCAGCACACACTGCATGCCAAATAAGCACTGCCTTTTGTAATGCACACATTTAGAGTTGAGAGTTGTATGGAGTAGGTTATTAAAAGAAAAACACAAAAATGTTGGTTTGAGCTCTCTCAGGGATCCATCCTCTTCTTTGAGGGCTAGAAAGATGGCTCAGTGGTTAAAAACACTCTTGCAGAGGACCTCAGTTCCCAGCACCCAAGTCAGACAGTTTAGAGCTGCCTGTGACTCTAACTCCAGGGCATTTGACACCCTTTTTTGGGTTCGTAGGGCACCTACACTTGCATGTGTACATTCTTCCATACCCAACCACTTAATTACTTTTTTTTAAGTTTAGTTTAAAAAGAAAAGCACTCTAAATAGACTGGAGAGATGGTAGCTTAAAAAGCTAGACTCACAAACATAAATATGAGCAGTGATGTGATTGTCCTTACGGACTAGAAGTTAGTGCTCTCATTACCACCTTATTCATATAATGAATTGTCAGCTGTGTGTTGTCTCTGTGACAGTGGCCGAGGAAGATGCGGCTTAGCACAGTTGGTGGCACAGTTTAGGTTAAGCAGGAGTGGCTGCTGAGTGACTGAGTGAAGCCTATCCTATGGGCACCTCAGACTCAACATGGCCTTCATCACACTCACCAAATGCATACTGCCTGCAATTACAGATGGAGATGTTCATAGTCGTACGAATGGCCTACGTCTCCACTGCCAGGGATAGGAGACATCCTCAACTATTTCCTCTACCAGCATGGGAGTGGTACATGTGTCCTGGCAATACAGGAACCAAGACTTAATTTAAACTTGAGGTTATGCTCTCAGCCCCACTACACATGTGCTTTGAGGACTATTTCATGTCCTCAGCGGCAGTCACCCAACAGAAGTCGGCAGCCTTCTAGTGATGCTGCTTGCTTCCCAGCTCACCTCTGGTCCTAATGTTTGTTACCTCAGGTGCATTTCCTACTGAGTCCTTGTCTTATTTTTTCATCCTACAATAGAGGTAGTAATAATCCAAAGGCTGCTGTTTGCTTGGATGAGTCACAGAAGGGCCTAGCACGGTGTCCAGGGTATTATAAGTGCTCAGTTAGGGCCAGAACTCTCAATAACTGTCTTCAGAATTAATATAGTCCCCTTTGCCGTCTCTAGTCCCTCTCCGGCTCCTTTGCCCACATCCATTCCCACTAGTCTCTTCCTTCCTTAAAATCCCGTCTATCCTTTCTAATCCCTATTCTGTCAGCCAGCTCACACCTCTTGACTTTCCTTTGCCCTTAGCTAGCCCAGCATAGCCTAAAACCTGACTTGAACCTTATTTCCTGTCCTGATGTCTTTCTTCCTCTTCTAGACAGTTATCATGGCCTCCTTCTACATCCTGTACCTGACACTCCCAATATAGACTATAAATATATTATTCGTGTGTGAATGAAATAAGAACATAGGGAGGCAGGCTGAGTTAGCTTTAGATGGATGTGCTTGGAGCAGAGATTTAACAGCTAACACTGAGCAAGCAAGTGAGGTGGTGCTGGCACCGTGATCTGCTGAAAGCTAGGACTGGTGACACCTGCCAGCAGAAGGCCTATCAGTCAATGGAGCAAAGGCAAAGGAGGAACTGACAGCGAATGGGCAAGGCAGGCATAGTTCTTGAAAGCCATGGTTGTTCACAGAGAGCTCTCCTAGGATCCTTCTGTAAGATGGGCCACGTTGTGGTGGTCCTTAATAACTAGACTTGATTTGAGGGAATAGGTAGCTAATTAAAGATATTTATTAGGTACACTCACTTCGTTCACGCTGCACATGAGGAGCCAGATCTCTGCTTCCCACATTCTCAGTAGACCAGGGACAATTTTACTGCAGGAACACAGCCAGATGATTTTATCTGGATCATCTGTCACTGGCATTGAGGAACTGTATTCCATTTAGTCCAGCATCTGTCTGTCTTTGCTCAGATGCCAGGAATTAACTTAATGCTCCTAATTGTGAGGATCAATTTAGACCTATCAGTTTCTAAATCCAGACATCGTTCTGTTAGATCTGCCTACTGTCCTTAATAGCAAGTACGTGACTGCTTGACTCCCCGTTGAAAAAGTGGTTTTGCAGAGCAGAATGAAATTGTCATCTTAAGCATTTCCTGGCTGCCCTCTGGAGAATTAGTAATTGTAATTACTTTCAAAAGCAGGATTGCATCCATTTCTGTTGTCTATGCTTCAGAATAAACTGGACTTCATGGTTGGAGAAGGAGTTAAACCCTATCCTTAAATTCTGTAGCCATGTTCTACAGAATTTCTACAAGTAATTTCCCTGCTCCCTATTCAGACCAATCAGACACAATTCAAAACACTCAACTTTCCTGCCACTTCCCCATAGTTGTGTTTTTTAAAAATGTTTTGTGTGTCCTAGCCTGAATACTCACATTCCATCAGTTAGGGGTTTTCCATTTTATACAAGCCTATCTCTCCATCTTGAGAGGCATTCAAGACAGCCTCTCTTGCCTCTAGCTGCCTTTCCTCTTTCTTCATTATTGACTCTAAACGTGTTATAAACCTAGAAATAGAACCAAACTGTTAAAATCGTGTCTGAAGTAAGAATGTGTGGCTCAAAGGTAATGTGGTTCCTGCCGTCACGAATGCTTTGACTTCAGTAGAGGGGCAGGATCTAAACAACTACGTAAATACAAACTGACTTTGGACATGGAATACCTCTGCATGTTCCTCACTGCTGTAGAGTGGAGCTCAAATGAGAGCCTACATGCCAGCGCTGCCTAATTGCATCAGAGCCTGTCTCTGTTGGTAGCCCACCTGCCTTCTGACAGGAAAGAAGGATGGAGGACAGACAGGGAGCACTTCTTTAAAGAACAGTGAGCAGATAAGTTATGGCACAGTAATTAAAAGCTGAAGGCACTGTGACTGCAGACGGTGGAGCACAGAGCAGGGTGTCCAGTGTTCTGAGTCCTGGCTCCACTCTGCCATGGCATGACCATAAATAAGTCATCTGAGGTCTCTGACCTTGATTAAATACAGACAGTGAATTAATTCGCTATTTTTCAAAGTGGATTCTGTGGAATACTCACAAGGTTGTGAGTAGGCCTCTGTTGGAAGGCCACCATCTTAGTGAGGGTTGGAAAAAGCCAGTGAGATCACAGCTCGGTCAGAGGAGACAGTGAAGTTAGAGAAGGATGTTCTGCTGCCAGTTGATGAGTGGAACATAGACCAGCCTTTCTCCCATTCTTACCACAGCAGGGCTGGAACCGCACAAAACTGCCCTGTCTCTACTGAGTAGGCTTGAGGAGTGGATGGGTTAAGTAGATAATCCTTTCCCTCTTGTCTTCCCCTCCTTGTCATTACTGCCAAGCTACATGCTTAACCCAGCCCAAGCAGGTGTTCTGTATTACCAAGTGTCTCAGAGTTTGGATGTGAGAATATGTTTCATTTTGAATCACCAAGACGGTGCTGTGCAGCCTATTTCTTTTCATAACTCTGAAGAAATCTTTCCTGTGGGACTAGTAATCTTGGGAACACAGATTGAGAAAAATTGACTAGATTATTTTTTCCTTTCTTTGTTATGCTAAGATTATGTCCTCCTATGTTTCTTTTGGCATTTTCCTCCTTTAATAAAAATGGGTCCTTACCCAGCACTGCCTCATTTCCAAATTGCACGTGTGGTTGACTGTTTATTTCCTTTGCCCATTACTTCTTTACCCAGGGCTGTTTTGTGGGTGAACATGCCAGAACAGTATTCCCGAATCCTCTCTCAGGATTGTGCAAACCTGAGCAACGTCCAGTAGTTCTGCAGAAGAGGTAGTCATCGCCATTGTGACAAAATGCATGCCGTGTTCAGATTCACAGCGCTCACACTTAGTGTTCAGATTACGTGTGTTCATTTGTCAGTGCATGTGTGCAGGCTCAGGCTTGGTCATCATTAGTTTGTAACTAATTTCAGTGATCGTGCTGTCCTCTCTAATTCTCCTTATTGTGACGAGGAGGGGACATGTTTCTACTTGGACTTCTTTCCTTATAAGTCGTGTAACACAAGCAATCAGAAACATAAGCACAGTGGAGATGTTGAGTTCCTGTGACATAAACTGTTCTGGTTTTGCACTGCAAGAACAATGAGACCAGGCATGGTGGTGCATGTGTCTGACCCAGTGTTCCAGGCCACACGAGGCTAGCCTGTAGTTCATACTGCAGTCTGTACAAGCAACAGTGAGAGGAGAGAAGTCAGTCCTGAAAGTTATTCTCTAACCTTCACATGTAAAGCATGACATGAACATCTTGCCCCCCCCCCTTCAATCATTTACAACCACACATTTACACAATAGTCATAAGTAAAAAATAAAATAACACTCGGGCATTTTCGAATTTCATGTTTTGGTTTGCAAGGACAGTAGCTCACGCTAATATGTGACTCATGCCATTAGCAGAAAAAGAAAATCCTACCCAAGATTACTATTGACTTCTTCTCTTAGGTTAATAAGAGTATGGCTTCTTCCTTAGGCCAATACTCATTTAAAAGTTTTTCTTTTTGGAAAAAGCTTTTTTTTATGATTTGAGTGTTAAATCATCTTGCCAATAAAGGGAGGAAAACTTTGAGAGCTCAAGGAATCAGAAGATTAATTATAAAGCTCTGATTTGCAAAACTAGCATTTATTTCATGCCAAATTACAAGTTTTTCTAAAACCTACCTCACTAGTCTTTGTGAATGGAGTGGAAATCAAAGGCATCTGGGGTCTGAAGTCAGACCGTGAGCTCAGCCTCTGCCAGAAATGGCTGCAGCAGCCAGGGATGTGTTCACATACCCAAGTAACCAGTAATGCACTCTGTGGGAGGGAAGCTCGTTAATAAATTGGGAAGGCAGTGCCTTGCTGTTACTGAAGCCAGCTCTGTCTCTCTTTTTTTCATCGTTTTTAGTTTATGAACGCTACTATCGGTAGCTGCTGTCCTATTAGTCCCCTGCTTTTACTGTCTCAGTAAAAGGTTTTCTTCTCTTTTGCTTTTGGGCTTAAGTAGCACCTGAAGAGAGAAGCCTTTTAAGGCCTGGGAGACTGGCCAGTGCCCTTTGTCCTTCTGTTCACCTACTAAAAGGTAGCATTGTCAACCTAATTCAGCAGGGCCCTGACTCAGTATAAACACTGTTCTGTACACCCAGGAGGACTAATTGAATTGTACAATGCATCATTTTTAGCAGCAGTTTCAAGTGGATTGTACTTCTCTGAAAACCGTCAGGCTTGTTCTCCTTATTGAAATATGTGAGTGCAGCTGATATTGAAACACAGTAAATGCAACATGGAGCCAGTTTTGTCTTTCTGCATGGAGCTGGAGCCAGGAGGAGCCTGAGGAAGGGTCACAGCTGCTTTGTTCTCCACAGAAGGCCTGGCCTGCTACGCTGTCTGGCCTGTGCTCACGTCTGCTTCACAGATGAGAGTAGAGGCTACTGCACTCTGGTACCTTGTTGTTTCTGATCTGGTAAACAGCTAAAGATCTTGGCTAATTCTGGGGATGCTTCATAGCCTGGATTTTCAGTCTATTACATGCCTTTAACTTTGTCACTCTCTATATGACATCATAGGGTCAGACCGCACAACAGATATCTCGGAAATAATAATTGCTTATGAACACACACACACACACACACACACACACTAAGAAATGATGCACTTTCATATTTCATAGCCCTGTAGGAAATGTAAACTTAAATGTGAGCTTTCCACTTTGAGAAGATAGCGATGTGAACTTCATGATTGTGTGTAAGTAGTATACTTTTAATAAATGCGTAGCAGACGCATATCTAATAGTCACACTTCCATAGTGTGTGGGACTTAGTGATTTTGTCAGCCTGTTGTTCCCTCCTCATGCGTCCCTGTCCATCAAATGAGTTTCTATGTATAATTGCAGACATAGATCCCTTGTTGCTTGCTCCACCCAGCCTACCTGGCTCCTTGCCCCTTCCCCAGGAAAGGGATTCCCCTCGTTGAGCTACCTGTGAGCCCAGACTGTATGTGGTTTTGTTTTGAGTCTTTATCTTTCCTACTAACTAGCCGCGTGTGGGTAGGGCTTGTGTTCTCATTATTGAGCTGCTTCCGTGGGGTAGAAAGCAGAGTGGATTTGCAGTTTTCTTTTTAATGAACGGTGTTGTTTATGTTAGTGCTGGGTCCTAGCCTTGCTTCTGGAGACGGTTAGTGGGAACTCGTGGAGAGGCTTACCTTCCATAAACAGAGGCTGAGCCAGCTTTTCATGTCACTGGGCAGTTTCCATTCGAGTATCAGCAAGCCGGCCTGGAGAGAGTCCAGTCAGCCCCATGACACGGTGTGATGTGGAACTGTAGTTTCTCTGTTGTGCAGTGCCCTGATGCTGTCGTCTCTTTCTCTGGTGCATTGCGTTTCTAGTGCATTATTTGCCGAGGCCTAAAACAATGCTGTTTAAAAAGAACTCGTAAAGGCAGAGGTGGATAGATCGACAGCAGTCAGCCCACGCTCAGGCCTTCTACTCAGGGCGCACATCTCCTTTTTGAGCTGTTTCTTTTTCATCAGTTTACTTTCCACAAAATCTTTCTCCCTCCTTTTCTTGAGTATACTCATAGATTCCCTTTAATGTTTTTGTTAATATTTCATAATATGTGTAGTTTTTTATTTTAAAAAATACTTTTTAAAAAGTATTGTGGAATATATATCCATGCTTGCCTATTTATACAGGTTTTAAAGACTATGAAGGATTTTTGTTTGTTTGTTTTTTGTGGTTTTGGTTTTTGTTTTTTGGCACATTGCTTGAAATAATTACAGATCTATAGCAACTCAAACAGACGGGAAGCATTTGAGTACCTTTCACCAAGTTTCCTTCTTGGTCACATCTTGGTTCATTACAGTGGGATATGTAAAAACCAGACAGACAGAAATAGGACTTTGATGTGGTGGATCTATCTGTGGGGTCTGTGCCATCACAGGTACGGCTTATGTAATTGCTAACACAGTTGAGCTGAGGAGTTCAGGAATTCCTTCCACATTTGTTAGTTGAGCTTTGAGGAGGTAAGAAGAAAAGCTACACAGTGTTTAGCTCCTTCCCTTAGCAGTGACCAGAAACACTACCTACTTTGTCACAAGGCGTGGTTCGAAGGCAGAGCAGACAGGTGTGGAAGGCTGGGTGACTTGCCGGTGCTGACAGCCAAGACTTGTTTTGCAGGTGTCCAAACAGGCCAAGGAGTTTCTGGAGTACGTGTACGAAGAGCCCCTGATCGACATCCAGCAGGAGAACCCCATGCTCTACCTCCATGCTGAGCCTCTGGCCACCGTTGCACGGCTGCGGCAGCGGCTGAAGTCACTCCGAGCCTATTTGTTCAGCTGCAGGGCGGCAGTGGCGGAGGATCTGCGCCGCAGGTTAGTCACTGAATGCCAGCTCAGGAAGCAGGTCAGATGCCCTCTGAGCCCCTTTCCAAGGCAGCCCCTTCTCCGGGTCTCTATGTCTCCCTCCACCACCTTTGCCCCTGGCTCATTTCACTTTCTCCTTTGTCCTCGGTCAGTTGAACCAAGCAAAAGTGAGCATCACTGCTCAGCCTTCCCTACCAGTGTGTTAACCTAACTAAGGTCACCCTGGGTTTTCCCAGCCATGGAGGCAGCTGTTAGTACTTTTCTAGGTTACTTGTTGCTTATCATACGTAGGTATGAGGAGGCTGGAAATATTGCACAACTAAAAAGTACTTTAATGGGAAAAATGCAAATGATTATTCAAATCTTTTTTTTTTCTGTACAAAATAAATATACTAGCTTAGTAACTGCTGCAGGCAGGAAAGCATGGTATTTAGACACACACCCTGGGCTTCTGCCCTCCACCTGGCACTTGGTATAGGCTGCTCTCTTTTCTGTAACTGAGTCAGCTCATAGTTCATAGAACACACAAGGCCAAGCCAAACTCAGATCCTTAAACGAAATTAAAATGTGATCGCTCTTATAAAATTCCATCTTTTACAGTTGTATTTTATGAGCATTTAAATTCTCACTGTTGGCATATATCAGTTTATACTTATAGACCAGTTTAAACTTCAAATAATTGTTGATGGCATGCATAAGTCTCTAAAATACCTTTTGATTTTTTTCATTTTAATAGAAATGACCAACAGCATATATTAATCATAGTAAGTGTTTTGGGAAGCCCACCTGGGTAGGAACCTTTGGAAAAAATCAAAATGATAGTGTTCACAATTTAAAAATCTGTTAGATCCAAAGAAACAGACACTCCAGGCTTCTGAAGAAGACATTTTAGAGAGAAGTAACTGTGCCAGTGAAAGGTGCATGCTATGCAGATGAACTCTTACAAAATAATAATGAAAAAGGCAGATCATGGAGCAGAGCGCTTCCCACTCACTCACCTAGATGTTTTTCCAGAAAGCCGTAGAGACTTACTTTTATAGAAGCTAGGCATGTCTTAATTTTAAAAGCTCAGAGCTTTCCTGGGGGGCTGGGAAGGTGGCCCAGCACTCAAAAGCACTTACTTGTATTCCAGAGGAAAACTCCAAGCACCCAACATGGCAGCTAACTACCGTCTATAACACCACTTCCAGGGAATCCTATGCCCTCTTCAGTTCATGGCATTTGGAAATTAAATAGAAGGCCTGTCCTCTTATGGATGACTGACAGTCTCCACCCCAGCAGTCTCGTGGTTCGCCACCATGTACTATGTTCTTCACGCATATGTGCACATACATGTGTGCATGCAGAACATCCATACTCATGAATTAAAAAAAAATACATCTAAAAGCATTCTCAGGACTGTCCTTGAAGACAGTCGGATTCTGTGGCTCCAGTTCATTTAGCAACTGAGTTAGAGAGAAACAGCATTTCTTTAAGCTCTCGAAGTGTTCTCAATTACTACTTCAGTACTCAGATTTGTTCGGACCTTGTGTGCCTTGTGCTTATATTTGTGGATGATATGAAAAACTACACATGGGAATACTATTAGATACCTTTCCTTAATAATATTTAGCTTTGGTTAAAGTATCCCAAAGGCATGCCTTTGGAAATTAAGTAAGAGGCCCCTCCTTATGAATGACAGTCTCCACTCCAGCAATCTCATGGTTTGCCACCATGTACTATGCCGTATAGCGAGACCAGAAAAGGAGAAGGGGAAGTTTAGGGCAAAGGCCTTGAGGGGCTGTTCCCAAAGCCACAGGATGAAGGCAGCAGTCCTCTTCCCTTTATTCTTTCTGTCCTCTGGGCTTGCTCCTGGCCATCACATAACGCACTGCATACAGTTTTGAGTGGCTGGAAGGGGAGAGTCAGGGAGGGAGGAGAAGCACAGACACATATAGATGTCAGTTCAGACCACTGGACAGAAACGACACCGGTCACGGAGAAGACATTTGCCAGCTAGTTTACCCTTGCTTCCCCATTCGTCTCTTACCATGATGTCTCACCCACCTACCCAGACCTACAAGGAGTTCAAATGGATAAATTAAAGAAATAACTGATCAAATGAGTCAAAATATGCAGTCAGGCATGTCTCTTGGGAAGAAGGCCAGACTACCCTAAGACATATAGTACTGTTCTTAAGTCTTTTACCTTCTTGCTTGCATCTATTTTGAAGCCTTTTCTTCCAATTTTGCTACATTTAAAAATGTGTACTGCAGTTTCTGAGATAACTGTTAAGTCTTTCCTCTCCCAGAATGGTTTTAGTGCCTTTATAGCTAGTCTAGCTAATGTCACTCTTCCCCACTCCAGTCAAATCTTTACATGAGATGCGTTATTAGAGTTCATATAAGGGCCTCAAAGTTTGCCCAAATGTAGCCGAGTGTAGTGTTCTACTTTCTCTCATATCCTGCACTTCAAACAAAGACCATTGTTTAACTCAGGACAGTCGCAGCAGTGGGAATAAAACACGTTTGCATAACTGAAGCATTCACAACAGTGCTGGTCTGTGGTAGGTGCTCAGAATATAGTGTTTTTGTTATTAATAGTGCTTTCATATCAGATTGTTCTTGCATCTGACTTCAAAGACCTTTGATAAAATGTTTCACTTAAAAGCCACCCCTGATGTCCTCTTTGTCAGAACTAATGCAGTTGTGCTGCTGTCTGAGGAAAGAAGCACGTGGGGAAGGTTGTAGGAAGCTACCTGGTGTCCAAGCATGCCGGACTCAGCCGAGTGCAAGCAGTGAGATGCTGTTTCCTAGCGGGCCTTCCAAGAAGCCCATTCTTCTTTGTTTAGTTTTCATTTTCTTAGATTCTCTACACTGACATCTATTAAGATGATGTTAGGGTTAGTACATGCCTGAATCCCAGGCCTTAAGTTGATGGAGGTAATATCAGGAGTTCAAGGCTGTATTGTATACTCAAGGCCAGTCTGTACTACCAGAGATTCCGTCACAATAACATAAAGTACAATAAAAATAAAATAACATTTGGTGACTGGGTGTTGAGGAATACACTTTCTATTCTTCCATTTATGAAGCTAAAGCAGTAGGGTGTAGATTCAAAGCCATTCCATGCTACATAACGAGAGTAAGGCCAGCCAGGGCTAGATTCAATACTCTGTCTAAACAAACAAGCAAACACAAAAAGAAGGGTGGCCAGATAGGCAAAGGTACTGCTTCTAAGTCTGATAACCTGAATTTGAACCCCAGAAGCCATGTGGTAAAGCCAGCACTTACAAACTTGTCCTTATAGCTCCTCATGCCCCACAGCACAAAAGTATGCGCACAGACACACACAGGACGTGAATTAAAAACAGAGGGAAAAGCATAAGTACACTAGGGATAAATCGTATTCTCACAGCTTTCTCTTCATAAGGGAGAGTATGTGGACAGGGTGGTCCTTTTATATTATTTCAAATCTCTGTGACCTTGCTGAAATATGATTGTTTAATGCAATAATCTCTCATACTTTCTGCGGTGACAGTACTTCCTATAGTAACCTGTATATAATCCCAACTCTGCTCTCTTCTGTGTATGTAAACACAGCTGTAAACATGATTATTACCTACTCCAAGTGCTAAAATTTCCATTTCCAGGGCCACTTTACACCTATTCTTTCATTTTTATAGAAATGAGGTTTTTATAACAAAATGAACCGACACTGTCTTTGAAGATGCCAAGATCATTCACAGTGTGCATTTTAGGTTCCCTTTATGAGCAGAGAGCAGAGCCTCTCAGGACAGGGAGAGGGAGCTGAACCAGTTAGCAGAGAATAATATCCTCAGACAGAAGGAGGTGCCAATGGGCAACAGGGAAACAACAACAAAAATATCAGAGAATGTGTTCCTAACTAGTCATAAAAGGCATTTTCTTCCTGCCTGGTTTTACCTCAGAATGAGAGTAGTCATTAATCACTAGCAAGTAGGCCCAACATGCCGAAGACCTGTCAGCACCATATAAACAGAGTAAAGCAAACTGTTAATATTGCTGTCGCGAGAAAACTGGAAACAGACTGATTAATCGTATTGGCGCTTGACCGCCAGGGAGCCAACTTGGGTCTCTGCCTTATTAGGGAAGTCACAGTTTGCTTTTAGTCCCTTGTTATTGTGACTGCACGGTTTTCATCCTCACTGGTCTTGTTATTGTTGTTAAATGGATGTCTCGTTCTTGAATCTCTGCTGCAAATCTTGACTGGCAGCACTGATTGGTTTAGAAAGAGTCAGTGTCTCCCATGAAGCCTAAAATGTTTACAATGCTGACAGTTCCCTGTTTCTGATGACTCCCAGATGGTGACCCTGCTGAATTAGCTCAAGGCCTTGTTAACTTTTGTTAGAAGAGTTATTTATCGTGTCCACACATGAAGGTGTGTGAAGAACTCTGGGAAATCTCGGCAGTGTCAGGAAGCATGGGATCAGTAGCCATTAAGGGACATGTTTCGGAGGGACATAAGGAAGAATTGCCTACATGCTCAACTAAACTTGGGTCTAGGAGGATGGGTGTAAACAGAAGTGCTAAGTGAGGTACGTCAAAGTTAAACTTGACCAATAGACCTGTTTTGTTTGGCCTTACAGGGATGGCTCTGCTAAGCTCTGTAATGACCTTTTAACAGAAGTTGCCCATATAATACACACACATGCTTACTTATACAGGCAGTACACACAAGTTGGGCATGGTATTGTGCTTCTGTAATCCAGAACGCCTAGGGACGATGACAGACGGCAGAGCCAAGAGAATCCTTAGAAGCTCACAGGCCAGCAAGCCTGGCATATGGCAGAGGAGAACAACAAAAAGGGCACTGTTACCTCCTTCCCCAAAGAAAAAGGGGGAAGGACTTTTTACCGCAGGTTGATACTTCAGTTTTCCTAAGGCCTTTACACATGCTCCATGGTACATACGTACACCCATGATCACATATATACATGCACACATATGCAGTCACACCACATACATAAAATAAAGAAGAATTTTCATGCATACATATATCCAGCTTCCTGCTTCCTTTTGAAATTCAGACGCTCTCATTACATAGGGCTTCTCTCATTTTTATGCGGCAGCAATCTGCTTTAGATGTAGGACTCTGCTTTACTGTAGTTTCTGCTACTCTTGTTGTTCCTTCAAGCCCAGCATCTCCTGGAAGACATGATAAACCCTGTCATGTTTCTCAACCCCAGCCCATCTTAGTCATTCATAGTGGTTCCTGGGTTTGTGGCATTTGCAATTTTTAACCCTGGATTTCTATGTATAGAAATAAGAACAATGCATCTTGGATAGAGCCTTAGCTCTCATTTTGGATTGGGGGTACCAAAGATTGGCAGCAGTCTTTGATTCTGTTCTCTCAAAAGACAAACATGAAGGTGCTGATAGAACTGGCAGAAACAGCACTAGATCAACATGGCCTTTTCTCACAGGATGGGTTAGGGCATCCCAGTGCTTGTGCTAGAGGAACAGCATGCTCTCCAGGCATTTGCCATCTCTTTGCCTGGAGCAGTGATTCCAGGTCACTAGAAAGCCAAATATTGCAGCTGGGCCACCAAAATAATAGAGTAAGACACCTGAGCAGTGGCTTTGTGGGCCCTAAAGTTAGACATCCCTGCCCCACTGCTCACCTCAGTAACAGCTTTCAAGCTGCTTGGTTGTCTGACCTATAAATGAGAAGCTCCAAACATAAGGGAAGGGCCAGGAAAGGAGTATATGCCCAGTACTGGTAGCTCCCATTTTTAAATAAGCACTGAAGTTCAGGAGGAGACATGAGATAAAACAAGGAGCAAAAGGATACTGAGCCTAGAGGCATTAAAGAGGAGGGTCTTCCCATGTAAAGAGTGCCACATCTGGAGGAGTCCCCAGGTGTGGATTGTGGCCCTGCAGTGGAGGCACAGAGGAATCCCCCAGAGAACAGGCCCCAGTTTCTCTAGTACAATTAATTAATCAATCGATTAATTGATTGATTGATTGATCTTGCCCCTTAGTTTCCTTCACCTGGATAATCAAACACAAAAGCACAATAGCCCTTTCTCCCACCACTGTACAGGCTGTATCTTTGGACATTCCTTTGACTACTAAAACTTATAGAAAAATCTTTGCCTTCTCTTTGCCTGTAACTTACTTGTCCCCTGACTGGGAATTGCGTTCTTTGAAGACATTGTGACTTCTGTAGGCTCCTGTTTCAGTGACCTGGCCATCATGGCTTTACTTTCTCCTGGGTCTCTCATCTCATGGCCTTCTTCATCCTCTAGCTTCCCTTCTCTGCAACCTTGCTGCCTCCATGCCTCCCTCTAGCTCCTGAGCAGAGGAATGAGAGACCATACCTCTGCTGTCTTTCTTCATGTTCCTAGTCCCTGACTTGAGTCTGTTTGGCAACTCCTTGCATGTTGGAAGGTATTCTTTCCTTAGGATTCTTGATGGTCAGCATGATCCGTCCACAAATCTGCAGTGACTGGAAGAGATCCGCAGCTTCTATCTCTAGCTTACAGATGTCATTGGAGCCTGAAAATCTATCAACTGTGGCCCAGTCCATTTCATTTGCTTTCCCATCATCCTTGCTGTCTGTACTTGGACCTTTGTCTGTTAGCTTTGGTTTAAGATGCACCAAGAGCTGGTCACAGGATTCCTTTACTTTTTGTTCCTGTCACCTGCTAGGTTTGACCTCTCATCATCTGTTTCTCTAGTTTGCTAACTAGGACTCCTATCTATGCTGGCTCTTCTGACTAGTCCAGGTAACAGCCATTCAGCCACAGAGCAGACTGACAGGACTGTATATAGTTCAGCTACCTGCAGAATATCACAGAACGCCTGGTTGGCCATCTGATCTCAGTGACCTACATGTATGGCTTCATCTTTCAGATGGCCCTTGGTGGTCATAGACACTTCAGTCAAAATCAAACGCTCATTTCCTTGACATGCCATCCACCTCTCCTACCTACAGGCCACTCTTAACTTTAGGCCAGCTCAAATGTTGCCTCTTCTTGTCTTTGTTCAGTGACATCTTCCCACAGTGATCATCTGGGCCACTCTCAGTTGGTGCTTAGGTGTCTGGGTGACTTACATCTACCTCTTCAGGCTCATTTTTCCTATCTTGTTGGCTCCTAGAAGGCTCTTAGAGGACAAGATTGTTCTGCTCTGTCTGAGAGCCGAAGATAGAAGCTTGCATCACTTAGCTATACAAGCAGAGTTTATGAATCATTAAAATTACGTCATCTCATATTTTTCAGAATTACTTACAATTATTGGGATTTTTATCAATAAGAGGGACTTTCCCAGAAATCTATAATTTTCTTTATAGCCATCCTTTGAGGCACATATGACAAAGGATACTTAGAAGGAAGGGACAGAGATGGAGGCTGTCTGACTTGCCCACAGTGAAAGGCTGGGAGCAACAGAGTCCAATGAAAGCCATGTTTTTCTCATGCTTAGATCACTGCTTCTTACCCAGTAACCGATGGTGACATCCAGAGGTCTCCATACTCTTTTACAGTGTGTTCTAGATAGTGTCTTTCTATGCTGCTGGCTGTCACTGTTTAGCATACACTGGCCTTGAAGTGGCGGTGAGCACCTGCCACTGCCTCCCAGATGTCTGTCTACAGCCACTCCTGGCTCGTGCTCCTGAGAGGCCTGTCTTTCCTCCTGAAGACTTGACTGAAGAACGAGGAGGAGGCAGACACAGAGATGGGAGTGCAGGTCAGATGACGGCTGGTCCAGGCCTGGGCTCAGCAACAGACCCAGTCATTCCTGGGGAGCCAGGCAGGACAACAGGCTTAGTGCAGCCAGTGCTTTTTCTACAGGCCACAGTTCGTCAGACCCTCCTATTTGCCAGACCAGAAACCTGATGCAAAAGTATCGCAGTGTCTGCAGGGCTGCTTTATGTCTCTAGCCAAAACACAAACCAACAACAAGTTATCATGTCTCACTACCGTTTCATATAAGAATATAGTAATACTAAAAACCCAAAGGCAAACAGCCTTGGAAATCAAACATCTTTAAAAAAGAAAATCCATTTTAAAAACCTTCTAGTGTCTTGCCCCCACCCCACCCCAGTTTACCTTCGAACACTGAAAACATTACCAGCCGTTGGACAGACTTTTCTTAAATCCTATATTTCTCTTGTGAACACCCAAATCTTTGGGTTCTGGGAAGTTTACATGGCTGCTTGAGTATTTCCCATTCTCCATCGGTGAAAGTGTGAGTTGGGTCTTGATATGCCTAGTAAATCTGAAGTGCCCACTGTGAGGTCAACTAAACTGTTTTGTTTCCCATGCTGCTTGGGGGACACTCGCAAGCCTGCTGTGTTCCTGGTGACTCTGAGCAGGGCTGGGTCACATGGCAGGGAAGGAAGTTGGGCCTATCGTTTATCAAGTTCCCTCTTTGACTGATTGTTCTGCAGCGGCACACTGACTTGACTTTCAGTCTTCCTCTTAATTGTCCCCACTGAAATGTTAGTTTTGCTAAGCAATGGGCTCTTTCTGTCATGAAGATTGCTATTTTATTAACATTATCCTGTCAGACTTGTGTTTTGTCCCATTCTGTTTTATCCAGAGTCACAATGCTTTTCTAGTGAGTTAACTGAAGTGTGAGGCTAAGTCCAGATGGTGAAGTGGTCCTTTCAATTTTAACATTTTCTGGAGTTTACCTATGTCCAAACCAAGCTCATAATATCCCTGTCCTACCCCATTCCTATATCATTTAAGAACACCTTCAGTCATATTCCAAGCCATATACACCTTCTTCTTGGCAGACTGACAGCTTCAGCCTCAAACTATGTCCTCTTTCTCACTGTCAGTGCTGCCTCCGGGGTCCAAGGCACCATTTTGTTCTCCTGGACTATTGCAGTCACTGGTCCCCTGAGGCAGTCTGTTCTTCGGATTCTGGCTGTAGCTGATGTGCAGATTGGATGATGTCACTTCTGGCCTAACTGATGTAATAACTTTACCTTTCACTCCGAGTCAAGGCCAGAGCTATGCACAGTCTTGTCCCCATTAGTGTCTGTCTCACCTCCCACCACTTCCTGCCTCTGTTCCAGTCACACTGGCCTTTGGGCTAGTCCTTGAGCATACTAAGAGGGCTCCTGCCCGAGTTTCTATACCACCTGATTGAAGAATCTAGGTCTTTATGCAGCCATCACTTTAAAGAACTTTGCCTAGCTGTATTTTAAATTACAACCAGTGTGCAACTTAATATTCCCCACCCCCCCTCCCTCCTGTCTTCTTTCATTGCCTACTCACAGATGGCACGGTACAGTGTTTTGTCTGTCTCTGTGTCTTAAAGTACAAAGTTGTCCTTTGTTCCACATATGCTTCTGCTCTTTCCCCAAGAGGTAAGCCACACTAGGTCATGGCTTTTTATCTGTATTACTCACTGCTGGATCCCCAGCATGGAGTGGAGACTAATAAATACTTGTGGAATAAGTTCGTTAATCTGAAACTATTGTTACCAAGATTCGGACAACTTCATTTGATCAAACTGGGTTGTGCTTAATACAATAGATGTGATTCATCATAGAAAAATAAAATAAGAAAAAGCACCTACTATTCTCCTACTTCTGAGCTTGTTTTCTAGATCTTTCTCTCAGGTTGGCCTTAAAGTCATGACAGTCTTCCTGTTTCAGCCTCTCAGGCCTAGGATTATGTACTCCGCCTAAGTGATTATCTTTAATGTCAGTAAATGTTTAAAAAAATGATGAATTTCTGAGCAAAACTGCGTTGTGTTTATAGATGTAAAAGGATATTATTATTATTAAGCAATACATTCAACGAGACTCATAGCAAATAATGAGATGGTAAAATATCTTCATATAAGGCTGGGAAAATAGCTTAAAGGGCAGAGTGCTTGCCATACACCACGGGAGACCACGTATGGATCCAGCACCCATGTAAAAGCTGACATGACAGTGTATGTCTATAACCTCAGTGCTGGGGGGTGAATGCAGGAGGATCCTCGAGGCTCAGTGGCCTGCCAGCCTACCAGTGGTGAGCTACAGAGGATTAAAGTACTGGACTCAAGAATGAGGACCAGGGCTGGAGAGTTGGCTCATGTTTAAGAGCATTGACTGCTCTTCCTGAGGTCCTGAGTTCAAATCCCAGCAACCACATGGTGTCTCACAACCATCTATAATGAGATCTGATGCCCTCTTCTGGTGTGTCTGAGAACAGCTACAGTACTCATATATAATAAATAAATAAATCTTAAAAAAAAAAAAAAAGAATGAGGACCAGATTTTGGGTACCCAGAAAGTTGTATAAGTGCTGGCTGGATGGGCATGGTGGTCCAGGTAGAATTCTAGCCTCAGAAGACATAGACCAAGGTGGCTAGCAAGATTAACCAAGTCAGTAAGCTCTGGGTTTGATTAAGAGATCTTGCTTCAATGAATAAGGTGCAGCCTCTACAGACACACACACACACACACACACACACACACACTCACACTCACACTCACACACAGACACTCACACAGACACACACTCACACACACTCACACACAGACACTCACACAGACACACACTCACACACACTCACACACATTCACACTCACACACACTCACTCACACACTCACACACTCACACACATTCACACTCATACACTCACACACACTCACACACTCACACACATTCACACACATTCACACTCACACACACACTCATACACATTCACACACACTCACACATACACACACACACACACTCACACATACACTCACACACAATGTGTTGGAGAAAAGAATATGCTTAATTTAAGAGGCTTGTTATGAAATTCTTAAGAACCCACACAGATTACATGCTGTGTCTCTGATCTTAAGAGTGTCTTGCTACAAAAAAATATGATATCTAAGTGTGTAAAATATAGTTAATATTGAATTTTAGAAGAATAAACCTTTAGCAGTAGTATTATCATGAGTGTGTGTGTGTGTATGTGTGTGCATGTGTGCGTGCATACACACGCGCTTGTGAGCAAGCACTCATTCTCATGCTGCCATGCCTGTGTGGAGATCAGGTTTTCTCCTACTGCCTTGTGGGATTTGGGAGCCAAGGGTCACGCTCCCGTCATCAGGCCTGTGTACAGGCACCTCTACTAGCCGAGCCCTCTCACAAGCCCAGTATTCTCCCCAAAATAGTATCATCAAAGACCAGCAATTTATTAACACTTAAAGTGTATTAATAGCATTTCTTTATGCTCAGTAAGTGAATATGACTTTTTTTATTTTCTGGAATATTTGTTAGCCAGGATTTTATGGCTAGTTTCAACAGTTAATTTAAACTGTCACTAGCTAAAGTTGGGCTATAGTCTCAACAGACCAGCTCCACAAATCTACCAGGGCTCAGAAATTATCAAATATAGATCCCATTTTGATAATGTTTGAAAGCAGCTGTCTTTAGTTTGCATCATAAATGATTTTTCTTTCGGACCAATTCTAGAAATGTCATTAGTAAATTGTCTATCCGCCTGCTCTCCCTCTGTGCCTCCCTTCCTTCACCTTCTCCACTGGTTTCATTCAGCCAGAAATAGATTAGATAGATATCTTACATACACCGACATCAGAAATCTATGATGGAGTCACACCATACCATAGTAAATAGATTAGTAAGCTTCGAGGAAGGAGTGCTGGGAAGGTGTGTAGCAATTATACTGAACTGTACACATTCATAGCTCTTTACTGAAAAATTCTTCAAGATGTTAGGAAGTAATCTTGTCTCATTCTAGAATTAAATGAAGCATAGCATTACCTAACATCACTTTTTGGAGCATTGCAGGAAAAGTCCGACATTCTTGTTCTTTAGACTCCTTTAGGAGTTTGTGCTGGGATTTATAAAGGGATGCAGCCTGTCACTGGTAGGCCAGGCCCCAGAATAATCACATCCCAAATTACTTCCCAGGCATCGCCACTCCTGTCTGTAGAGTGTTGCTAAGTAGCTTACACACACTGTCTGAATGACCTGGTAAAGGAAACCCCATTCCTTTTGACTATCTACTCAGATATACCTTGTGCAAGCTTGCCACTTTTTCAACCAATGAGATTAGCAAAATGAGGCTTCTAGAGAAATGATTGAAGCTCATTTCTTCAGTGTGGGTTCTCATAGAAATATCTGCCTTTGATTTCAAATTGTTTTTCCATTAGCTCAGAGCATGGCTGGACGCATGAGTCCTCTCCACATCCAGCCTAATGTAACTATTTCATGAGAGTTTGCAGCTCATATCACTAACATCAAATTGCTCTTCCTGGGATGCCTCACAGTGCTTCTTACAGATCTCAATGTGGGTGCAAAGTCACAATAGCTTTTGCAAGTCAGTACAAATTACCTACCCTGGATCACACATTCCTAAAAAATGCAGTCGTAATATATGAATAAATGGTTTTCTTTGTAAATTATCCTTTACTCACCTCTACTTATTTTTCTTTGAGATCCTTATTATTCAGAATCAAATTGTGGAGGTCTGCAATCAGCATTATCTTTTTATTATGTATATGAATATGTATGTTGTAATTTTTTCTTTAAAACCTGTTTAAATTGAAATAATTCCATTCCAACACCCTTTACTTTAAAATCTCTCTCTCCCTCTCTCTCTCTCTCTCTCTCTCTCTCTCTCTCTCTGTGTATGTGTGTGTGTATGTTTGCATGTACATGCATGTGCACATGTGCACACATGTATGTATACATGCACATGCATATACAGGCCAGAGGCTAGCCAAGGGTATTATTCTTTGGAAGCCATGTGCCTTGTTTTCTGACACAGTGTCCCACTGGCCTGGGGCTCACTGGTTTGGCTGACAGTGCACTCTAGGGGTGTTCCCGTCTCTACCACACACCACCTAAGTACTTGTAACTGCATCTGACTTTTTTAAACATATTTTTATTCTTTTGATAGTCCCATACATGCATATACTGACTTTAAGTCATTTTTACCCCATTACCTTCTCTCATTGAAAACTCCCTTCTTCCCCGAAGGCCCCCCTTCCACCTTTATGTCTTTGTGTGAGATCCACTGAGTTTGATTAGGGTTTCTTGAAGGAGGATGGGTGGGAGATTATTTACTAGAACATGGGCAAGTTATGGGTACCTATGCTACTAAAGAAAGTTCCACCCTTCCCCCAGCCATTATTAAATGTCAGGAGTCCTTCACAGGGCTAGAGAGAGGGCTTAGGGTTAAGAGAATGCTGCCCCTCCCCAGACTCTGATTCTTAACAACCCCATCAAGTGCTCGACAACTGCCTGTTACTGTAGCTCCTGCTCCAGGGCGATCCAACTTCCCTCACCTGTGGGCACCTGCATTCATATACTCACACCTATTCATAATTAAAATAATTTGAAGAAATCTATAAAAATAAAAAAAGAACACTCAAAATCTACTTAAAAAAAAGAATCCCTCAGGGAGGGATGGGCCGTTCTCCATACTATGATGAAATGTTGGCAGACTCAATGTTTTACAACGTGCTGTGTTTGCCATTCTGTTTGTCCCCTCTTCCTACATGTGTCCTAAGCTTTGCAGAGGGTGCTGCAGGTATCCCACTGAGGGCTGAGGACTTCACTGTCCTTTATTCTCCGCACTTAGACAGTTCCAGTTTCCCTGTAGACTCCTTCCATTGCTGTTAGAAGCTCCTCTGACAAGGCTAAGAGCTGTCTGTCTCCATTCACTGTCTGTGAATATAAGCACGAGGGTTTAGAAGGCAGGTGACCACATGCTGTTTAAGCAAAACAAGAATAGTGAGTTTCCTCTAGGGTCTATGATCTTCCCAGTTACCAGTTCTTAACTGGGTTTACAGTACTAAGTATATGTTGGATCAGTACATACAATACATCCTGTGGGTCAGGCTTCGATCCCAATCAGAAAGCAGTTAGTTATCCCCATAACATTTAGCACCTGGCATTTTTATGTATGTTTTGGGGATTGAACTCAAGTCCTAATGCTTATACAACAAGAACCTTATGAATTAAGCCCTCTCTCCAGCCCAGTCTTTGGGTTTTTAAATCCCTATTGTGTATCTCTGAGAACTCAGTTTCCTAGAAATATATATATATACACAAAATTCTATCCAAATCTTGTGAAGAGACTGCTTCTCTCAGTCCCTTACTGTCATAAGTACCAGGGTTTCTTGGGAGTTGAAGTGCTCAGAAATTAGTCAGGTTAAATGGGTCTCGATTGTTTAACTTAATGCCATAGAACAAAATGAAATGAGGTCCCACCTGATGTTTTGTTTTGTTTGCTTGTTAAGACTGTACTGTCTTTAATTTCATAGAAAACTATCTCTGAATGTTTAACCCCATGTCAGCTAATATAAGGGCTCTGAATCATATATGACTTTTTTCCTTTTCCGTTTTTATCTTTTCTCACCTTTCTCATTAAAACAAGCTATAAATGAGTCCTAAGTTACCTTAGTTACCTTCCCAGTGTGTCAGACAGTTCCAAGGATGATAAATAGAAGTGTTGTTGCTAGATAGAAGTATGCTAGTTGATGGGTATGGACCTGTAGCAGGCTTCTTGAGTATTCTCTGGTACCAGAGAATCTGTCAGTGCCGAGGTTCCTTTGATGGATAAGACAAGTGACTCTTATCACTTTTGTCCTTTGACTTGCGTGTCAGGCTTAGCTAGATGAGTTTGCATTGCCATGAGCAGGGCCATGCATGTGGTTGGCCTGCTGCAGAAATACCGCTGGGCCTGGTGATTAATAGTGCTATCATGCAGGGAGGTCACTTCATGCATGGAAAGCCCCAAACGTAGTAGCCTCATCTGAAAACCAAAGATATCTTTCGCAGCAAGGATCCCGTTTACCAAAGGATTGCTAAGTCAGATAACTTTTGCTTAGTTTGCAGCTTTAAGTTCCTAATATGGTGAAATTTGGGAGTTATAGAGGAGAAACTAACAATACCTGTTACATACCATTTTAATAAAAACTGAAAGCATTTTAATTAAAGAGTGTGTGCATGTGCGTGTGTATATGTTGTTCACATACACGTTCCTGTGTATGTGTATGAGAGAGTTTCCAGTTGACTCCACATTTCCCTTTCCTGGGTCAGACCCCATGACTTCCTCCTATGTTTGTGTTCCTGCATCTGTATTAGCTTCTTTATTTTAGCATATAAATATGATCAAGTCTCCCCTACTTTTTTAAAAAGGAGCTTTTTCCTCCATCCTGTATCCTTTAGCAGAGGCCCACTTTCTCTGAAAAGAGTCATCCCTCTGTAGTCTGGCTGTCTTCCTCCTGCCCAAACCATTATCTGAGGTCACCGATGAGCTCCTGTTTGCTAGAGGGCTTCTGAGGGTTTTCCTTGTGTTGTTTGCCCCACCAGCAGCAGCTCTCGTGCTGTGGATTCTTTCTTGCCCCTTAAGAAGCTCCCTTTCTTGGCCTCCCCAGTGCAGTTCTGCTGTCAAAGTGTTCCTTCCCAGGCTTCTCCCTGGAAAAATCCTTTCTGGCACTGTTTCTCAAGGTTCAAGTCCTTTCTATTTCCCGGGTGTGTTGTCCTGGCTTCCTTATGATCGTAGCTCCACCTGAAACCCACAGGCCGGAGACAGGAATTTCCTGAACTGACTCAGGAGACTCTATTTGGCCATACCATACAGTTCCCACCTACTTCAACAGACCGGATCTCTCCCAGTGAGAGGGCTCCCCTTCCTTCCTCTTTGAGCAAATATAGCCTCCAGTTATATTCTTGACTTATTGGGGAAACTGAGACTTCTTTATGGCTCACCATGACCTGAAGATTGAGGTGATGGTCTTTCTGGTGGAAGGTCTTTCTTCGTAAGCCTTTAATTCTCCGTAGACCTCTTTATTTCTCCTCCAGTCTTTCTTGCCTTCATCCCCCTTCTTTCCCTGTCAGCTCTCACCATGTCCTTGTCTTTCTTAGGGCACTTCTCTGGCATTTCTTTTTCTTTTTATGTAGAT
This sequence comes from Rattus norvegicus, assembly GCF_021556685.1. Taxonomy (NCBI): domain Eukaryota; kingdom Metazoa; phylum Chordata; class Mammalia; order Rodentia; family Muridae; genus Rattus; species Rattus norvegicus. The sequence continues at coordinate 81,442,265 of NC_141542.1, read as the reverse complement.
TCAGTGTGACAGTCAACACACACACCCTACTGGCTGGCTACGTGCTAACTAACTTACATACTAACTCTAAGCTCACGCTCCGTGGTATACCCTTGCCCAGGGGAGGCTTACTAAGCACTGGGTATGCTCCAACCTTTGAGTGCTTGCCACTGCTGCTCTTTCCACCCGGAATACCATCCATCCTTCCACCTCCACTTCCTCCCAGTCACTCCCAACTTCCCATTCGTGGAGGCCTTTCCTGACCAGGTATCCTGCCAGCTTCCCTCCCTGCAAGTGTATCTGTATGTTTAAAGACTGCTTTTCCAAATCTTCAGGGACAGACAGACTGACTGCTGCATACTGTGAGCCCAGCATCTGCTTAAGTCATTGAAGTCTGTGCCAATTTTGGATTTTGATTTTAGGTTCTTAACCATAGTGACAAGTTGCAGAAGTATTTGTTAAATTCATGGTAGATAAAGTGATCAATATTTTCTGACTAATGAGTGAAAGTAATTACCCATGCTTTATTGGATGTAATAAGGAAAATTAATGCTGGCAAAAGTATCTTTAGGGGATACCAAATTTTGCTTCTCAGACATAAATAGCTCTACCAGCCTATTTCCTGAAATGACTGAGTCCCCTGAGGTGCCTTCCTCTGGGCAAATCTGCCATGGGCATATTCCTGCTGATGGAGCAGGCCTTGCCTGTCTAGGTCCTCTGTAACCCATGTCTTATTTCAAACATGAAGGAGAAAAGACCCTAGGCCTCCCTGCTAGTTCAGTCTGCTTTCTCAAGGCCCTGTATCTGATGGGCAGTTTATATATAACCCAAACCACAGTAGAGCAGCTCTTGGTGTCGTGTAGACGGAAATCGCCATGGCCGCCAACCTGATCTTGGTGTTTGTGTCTCACCCTGTTTTCTCTGTAGTTTGTCTGCCTGAAGGAAATGTTTAGAGACTGTGTTTCCAATTCAGTCTGCTTCCATGGAGAGATGAGCAAGGGGCAGCAAGCCTTATCTGCCCTGTTGCCCTGCTGTGGAAATCCATATGCCTTCTGTAGGCACAAGAGCATAGCCTTGTCTCTAAATGTTGATAGGAAAATCCTCTCCTCTTTCATTTAAAAAGCGTCTCTACAGGAGATGCATTTTACCAAGTCCCACCGGCCCCTCGGGGGGTTTATCCTCCCATTCGCTGTCAGTGTTTTTATGTCACAACGTTCTTCCTCTTGGGGAGAAGGGCTGATTGACGTTATCGCTCTTAAAAGTCTGTATCTTAATGGCTACCACTAAATCTTTTGGGCACACATCTTCTCCAGACCCAGTAGGCTGAGTTCCTTTATCTTTTCCTCATATATTGAATTTTCTAAGTATTTTATGTCTATCATAACTAACCTAAATCATAATCATGTAAATTATGGTGTTCAACACTGGAACCTGATACAGGGAGACAGTAGATGACAAACTTCTGGAGGGACATAAGAGTCTCCTTTAAAGGGAGAGGGAAAATAAATTCATGCAGAATACACTTACACAGTTTGTAACATTAAATAAAGACAGAATTACCTTCAGCTGTGCAGATGATGCTGAAGGAATAGTAGAAACGACAGATGCCGGAATTGCTTCTGTGAGAAGAATGAGCGAGGCTTGGAAGGAAGAAGAACCAGGAAGGAGAAACTGGAAACTCTCTTCCTTACTCGTCAGTTGTGGTCATTAAAGCAGCAAACTCAGCCCCTGCTCTGAGGCCTGTCTCACTGCAGGTTAAGACACAGTGTGTGCTGGGATAACCAAGGACTCTCCCTGTCTGGCGGAGTTCAAGGGCATGCCAGGATGATTTGATTTACACATAATTCCTTCATCCTATCAACTTCTAATCATACTCACATTAGGATTTTAGACCAGAGAGAATTTTAAGTGTCAAAACATAACAGATCTGCTCCATAGTGTTTGTCCTTGCTATAGAGTATGTCAGAATCTTCCTTCAGTCCTTCCACACTGAAGGATGGGGCTCTGTAGCAATGGAAGAGGGCGGGTGGAATGGCATAATGACTGTCCGGCACACACACTTGGGTCAGCGTGCCTGTTTCTCAGCACTGCTGCCTCTTTGCTTTTACTTAAGAAACTTCATCATTTTCCTTTCAAGAATTCCTTCCTTCCTTCCTTCCTTCCTTCCTTCCTTCCTTCCTTCCTTCCATCCGTCCACTTCCAGCAGCCTCTGTCTTACCTGTTAGAATATGGTATTTCCTGTTGCTACTCTTGGAATTCCATGAATCTCACGAAAAGACCATGTCCTGGATTTTCTTTTCTCTATGTGTTTGAGTCTCAAGAGACCTGAAAATACTTAAGTACATCTAACAACAAGACCATAATCCATAAGTACAGTATTATATTCTAGAAAGGATCCTGGAACAAAGGAACATTAGTGAAATCATTAGTGGAATCGGAATAAGGTCTGTAACTTGCATAATCATCAATTACTTTGCTTTGACCACTGTCTTATGGATATGTCAGTTGTAAGCATTGGGGGAAGCTGGATCAATGCTACAAAGAAAGAAGAAACATACATACCAACTTGTGTATGAGTGTTCTTTTCAAAACATTTTTCCAAGATGAGAAAAATTGCAGATCATCAAAGTATACATTTATGTAGTAGCAGAGAGTGGAACAAAGAGTTAACCTTCATCTATACTCATCTCGCTTCCCCTTCAGGTTCTCATCTATCTGTTCCATCAGTCTGTGCTGATGTTGAGTGTCTGACTCTTCTGCATCCCTCACACACTGTCTGTCTCTTGATAGTTAGCACTTATAGGCATAACTTGGTCATCCAGTCTCTAAAAAAAGAAACAAAACAAAACCAGACTGGGAGATGCCCTGCTTTGGTAAAGTGCTACTGTGTATGCACGAAGACTTGGGATTGGAGCCCCAGCACCCATGTAAAAAAATTTTTAGCAGTCATGCATGTCTATGACCCTAGCACTGGGGTGTCAGAGAACTGGAGAATCTCCGAGGCTTACTGGCCAGCCAGCTCAACCTTATTGGTAAGCCCAAAGCCAATGAGAGATCCTGTGTCAAAAACCTTGGTGTAGAGCAGTCAACTCTGGCCTCCACATGTGTGTTCACACACATGCTTGCACTCCCACGTTCATGCACACACAAAGACACTCTCTCTCTCTCTCTCTCTCTCTCTCTCTCTCTCTCTCTCTCTCTCTCTCCCCCCTCTCTCTCTTTCTTGTGCACAAAGGTCAGTGATTATTTTGCTGCCGCCCAAAAGAAATACACCGAAGATCGTGAATAGCTAAAGTAGATGTTCAGTTCAAATCTCCTTCTTGCCCCCAACATCAGGAAACTGGGAAGAGCATAGTCCTTTGTGCTCAGAAAGTCTTGACCTTGAATCCCAGTTTCGTGATCCCTGACACATTAATCTCTACCTCTGAGCCCTCTTTTTAAAAATGGAGTCCATATGTAATGCTCAGAACAGCTGGAAGGTAGGATGACATTATATATGCAGAGTTAAACGTTTTACTGTTTATCATTGCTGCTTAACACTGGGTGCTTAAAATAAGGAAGGGTCTCTTGATCATCTCCGTCCTGTGGGGACTAGTTGTTTCCCTTGACTCCTTAAACTATGGTCCACTTTCCACAGCAGGGACCCTTCCCTGCAAAGTCTACTGCAGCACTCAGAGCTGAGCATTTTGCCTATATCCTGCCAGCTGCCACAGGTTATGTACTGCTTCCTGCCACAGGCCAGTCCCAGCCCATTAGAGACGAAGGAGCCTCGCCTCAGGACCCAAGTTCTGGTTCCTAGAATACAGTGCCCTTGTCACTTGACCTATGGATGGAACTGTGTTTGGAAACAACTCTTCCATTCCTACAGTTCCAACCTAGAATGGATGTTTGGTCCTCCACCAGCCAAGGCTTTGTCCAGTGATCCATTACCCTTTTCTTCAGGGGTGTGGTACAGTACCTGGTATGCAGTGTGCACTTAATCAGCAGTAGATGGACAGAGAACTGAACATATTCATCTCTTGCGTTTGGTAACTAATCTGTCCTTATCAGACTAAGCAATGAATTCCTCAGCAAGTTACATTTTAGACCAGGACTTCTAAGCCTTGGTTGTACTAGTAATAGGAAGATTTTGCCTTCACTGTTTCCTGCTCTCTACCCATGTGTGTGTTCTTTCACTTCCTAAAACTGCCCCAGTGGTTCTGATGGGTAGCCAGAATTGGGTTCTGCCATTGTAAAAGGATGTATCCCACACATCACTCTTAACATCTTCTGTTTCCAGCGTGTAGTCTTAATTATCAGTTTGGCTCCATGCTTCATGAACTCATATACTGAGACTTCCTTGTGCTTAGCATCTAAAGAATAGTCATAAATGTTAGTTCAATAAATTGGGGGTTTCATTTAAAATACAAGTTAGAGCTAGAGAGATAGCATAGCCATTAAAAGCTAAGTCTCACAGCCAACTACAAGATTAGTGTATAGTACCATGTAAGATAGAAAATACTAACAACCATGAGTTTGACTTTGACTTTGGGTGTTTACTTTTTGTTGTTTATTTAGTTTGAGTCAGGGTCACTGTAGAGCTCAGGTTGACATCCATCTCAAGATTCTTCTTCCTTCGGGTTGGGGATTTAGCTCAGTGGTAGAGCGCTTGCCTAGAAAGCGCAAGGCCCTGGGTTCGGTCCTCAGCTCCGGAAAGAAAAAAAAAAGCTCTCTCTCTCCCTTTCCCTCTCTCTCTCTCTCTCTAAAAAAAAAAAAAGATTCTTCTTCCTTAACCTTCCAAGTGCTACCCTCTACCGTGTGTGTGTGTGTGTGTGTGTGTGTGTCTCTGTGTGTGTGTGTGTGTGTGTGTATACCTTGTTTGTGAGTGCATGTATGTATGTGTATGTCTAACTGTTTCTACCTTGCTCTCTTTCCTGGAAGCTGCTTTCCCACAATTGTTTTTTTTTTTTTCCTATTCACTTGTAGTCATTTGTTTAGGTGCTAGAAATTAACAACAACTAGTGAAATTTGTTGAGATGTCTCAATTTACAGTTTTATGTTATTGTTTCCATCTGTGCCCAAAATCTAAAAGTTAATTTCAATGTGCCTTTAAGAGAATATATCATGAATGTGACATTCAGTAGGACTGTTCCCTGCCTATAGGTGATTCTAGAGAAACACATAGGTTGCCATTCTAATGTTCCTTAACTCTAAAGTTAGCTAGTTTAGATATGGAGTTGTATTAGTTACTTTTCTGTTGCTGTAACAATAAGGCAACATGTAAAAGAAAGTATTTAATTGGGCCTATGGTTTCTGATGGTTAGAGTTCGTGATGACAGAGCAAAGTCATGGCAGCAGGATAGCTTGCAAGCTTACGTCTTGATCCACAAGCAGAAGGTAGGAGAAAGGCACACTGAGAATAACATAATTCTTTTAAAACCTCAAAGTTCATCTCTCATGACAACAGGCCTCCAACCAGTCCACAGCCCCAAACCCTTCCCAAACAATTCTAGCAAATGGAGATACAATATTCAAACATGAACCATTGGGGAAAATTGAGGACATTTTTCTTCAAACCAGCACATTATTGTCACACCTACAGTGATGTGTACACCAGCAAGTTCAGTTGTCCTTGTTATACCGTATAGCAGCTGGGCCAGCATAGAAGCTGTTTGAGATGTGTGCAAGGTGACACAGTGTGTTAGAGACATAATTAGTCTGAGAAACCAGAAGGAGGACAGGCATAGTGATACACTCCTGTAGTCCTGGCCTCTGTTGAGGCTGAAGCAGGAGGATTTTGAGTTCAAGGCCACAGTGGGTTACATATCAAAAACTTATCTTCAGGGGTTGGGGATTTAGCTCAGTGGTGAGCGCTTGCCTAGGAAGCGCAAGGCCCTGAGTTCGATCCCCAGCTCCGAAAAAAAAGAACCAAAAAAAAAAAAAAAGATAATGATATCATTGGTTACACAAAAACTTATCTTCAAAGACCAATAGAACAAAAATCAGATGTGGGCTATAATACAATACCATTTTAGATAACATGAGAAATGAAAAATCATATTTACTTATAGTATCTACCTTACCAAAAACATCAGAGAAAAGGGTTGTTTTCTCTGAGGGTTAGGGTCTCAGAGGGTTGGGAACACAAGCAGAGGTGAGAGAAGTTCTGAAAGAGTCTTAACAGGAAGCAGGTGTCTCATGGCACCACTGGTCACTGTGTATCTGCCTTTGTTTCCAGAATTTTCCCCAGAGAATACCTCCTTCAGCAGATCCACCTGTACTCTCTCGCTGACCTGCAGCAGGTACGTGCCCAGAGGGTTTTCATTTTCATTTTCTGTCAGAAGTCACTTTGTGGGTTGTGGTTTGGGCACTGAATTAATCTGTCATTGCGGTAATAATTTCTTCCCAGGTAACTCATTTTTATTCAGAATGGGGGAGGTTTGGTATAACAACAGTACTATGAGACCATGACAAATATTGGCAAGAGTGTAGAGTCCCTGAGCACTCATACTTAGGGACTGAGGAAGTTAAGTGGATGAGCCACTTTGGAAAGCAGTTTAGCAGCTCCATATAACCCAGAGATTCTGCTCCCAACTGTATGCCCAGGAGTTTATGAAAGCTTGTCTGTGACAGGTAGGGGTTGTGCCCCTGCCATTCCAGCTACTGTGAGATTGAGGCAACCTGGGCGCCAGAGCTAGTATTGCAAGACTGGTCCCCAAAGCAAATGAAACCAAAGCTTTGTGAGAATGCCAGGGGCAGCATGAGTCACAGTAGAAAAAAGTGGGCAACAGCCAGATGTTTACAAACTGACAGATGGACAGATGGACACGATGTTGTTTGTCATTGTTCTATAACATTATCTAGCCATAAAAAGAAGTGAAATGGTGATACACACTACAACCTGGATGCGCCTTTGAAACATCATGCTAAGTTAAGAATCCAGATAGGAAAAAGTATCTGTCATTACAACTGTTTAAATGGCACATCCACAATGAGCAAATGAATAACCACTGAAAAGAGATTAGTAGTTCCAGGCTCTGGAAAGAACAGAGGTGAGCAGAGACTGCCGATGGATGCGGGATCTCTTCTAGGTCTGAACTAGGTAGTGATGATGCCTGGTGAATATACTGAAGATAAATTGACTGCTTTCTTTAAAACAATGAGTTTTATGGGATGGGACTATTTCAACTAAAAATTATGTGAAGGAAAAGAAGACGTGCAAAAGGCAGTGAGTGGATGCACAAAGCCTTCATACACCAAAATCTAACATTGGATACAGTTTAATAAAACATAGCAGAGCACAAAAGAGAGGCGAAACCAGCCTTTAGGATTTTGTTAGTACATGCACTTTTAATGATTGACAGGTTAGCAGCCAGGAAGAAAGCAAGGTCTTGTGTGCTCAGCCTGGAGATCCGAGTCTGCTTAGCTTTGGTTAATCATTTAAACCAATCTTACTCACTGCCTAAGAAGCTGTCAGACACTGAATGAAAGTACTAACTTTACTTTCTAAATAAATACTGATTCTTTTAAGAATCAAAAAATAATTGTGACAACTTTAGAAACTGCTAGGAGTCTGTGTTTGTTTCCTCACTGGTTATTTTGCCCAAAAGAGATCAGCTTAAAAACTCACCCATGTCCTGTGCTCACTTCTCAGACTTTCAACCACTTTTCAAGGTTTCTGGTGTGTGTGTGTGTGTGTGTGTGTGTGTGTGTGTCTGTTTTTAATTTAAGATTTTAAGACTTTTATGGTCAGTGTCATTTGGAGGTAAGCCAGTTGTTTTAAGTGGAAGAAATAGTGTAGCATTTAGTGGACATGTCTGAGAGAAAGCTAGCTTTAATCTGTACTCCTTTTCAAATTTAGACCTACTTGCTCCTTCAGACCTTCTTGCCTTTCCTGCATAGGGAAGCCCCCATGGAAGCTGCTGGACAGGGTGCAGAGGGATGTGTCTTTAGTTACAGTCACCTGGTGATATTCTAGAGGAGAATTGATTTAATTCTTTGGTATACGTTTATTTATCTATTTTCTTAGCAGTCTGTCTCATCCATAGTAGCTGAGGGCCCAGATACTACCATTGAGATGTGCGTTTAAAGGCACTAAACATCCTTAGAAAGGTGGTTTAAAATAGAATAGCTCCTCTTAAAGGAGGCCCTTCAAAAATGAGTTTTGTGTCAGATGAAGAGAGAATTAGAATAATTCCATAGTCATTTTAGGGTGTTAAAGTAACATATCCATTTAGAATAATAGAGCCTGCTTTTTAAAGCTTCCCTGTACCCTGCTGTCTCCCCACACGACCCTTTCTTTTTCCTTCTTGTAATCATCAAGCCGTAAGTGCCAAGCAGCTGACTTAAGTCGGTGACAGTGGTGTTCTTGGTGGGCCAGGCCATTAGTCCCCCAAACTGCATAAGTAGCTTAATCAGTTTTCAGCTGGGCAGTGGAGTGATAGAAGCCATCACCAGCTTATCACAGTCCCTGTGGGCAGGGGCTAGGGCTCAGTGCATCCCCTTACGCAGCAACTCGCTCTAGCCTGCTTCTTTGTGCCTGGCTTTAAGAGCCCAAACTTATCATATTTAGAGGAAGTTTAATGCAATTACTGTTTCAGCCTGAGGTAAACTAAATTGGATTTAGCTTTTGATCTGTCTGTATCTTGGCTATAAGCCCTGAAGAGCACCCCTGCCCATCTCCCTTTGGTTTCTGGGCAAATACTTGTTTTCTAGGTCTGAAGTGTTCTCAGATATAGGGAAGGGAAGGGACCCAGAGCAGAAAAACAATACTATCATTTATTTTCTGAAAGAGTGGATCAGGATAGCAGGAACCCTTCCTTACTGCCCATGTTGCTGAGCTATCTCGGTCTCTCCCTTCCAGTCTTTGTCCGCTTCGGGAGTGTTACAGTCAGTGATGTTTTCCCATTTCTTACTCTTATTTTTGTTAATGTATTTATTTATTCATATCATATCCCAATATCCAGACCCCATTCCTCTTAAGGGCTTCTGCAAAAGCAAACTTTCTTATTTTATACAATAACTATAGAAAAGGGAATTTTTAGGTGTATTTTATAGTGAAAAAAAGAGAAATCCATAAATTATTGAGCAGCCGTAGCCCCTGAGCAATAACATATTCCTTTTTACAAATTTCTCTTGAATTTGATTGTTTTAAGAAAATTTCAAAGAAAGTTATGATCTAATAGGCACAGTAGCTGTTGAGAGGGCTCTGAGGATAAGATGCTTGCTGCCTGGCGAACTGTGTGTGACCCCAGGACCTCCCATAGCAGAAAGAAGTGAATGAAACTTGTCGGCTGGTGTCTGACCTTGCACACGCACACACACACACATGCACAAATAATAGACATAGTAAAGAGGAAGTTGATATTTATGCATAATTTTAAATAGTGTATGTAGTACACAAACCATTAATATTATTTAAAGAAAATATTCTGGTACTAAAAATTAGCACCCCCACATAAGTTTTATTTTTATAACAATATTCAAAATTTTAGCAAATATACTCGATCAACGATGGCTAAAGACTTTTAGCTACCTAATACAACATTTGTTACAGTCGAGAAACTGCTGCTCTCCGACAACTTTGGCCGTATTCAGTTCTCACTACCGTATGCTTAGGTGTGTGGGAATAACTTGCAAATGCAGGCGGTTGTTTAGCAAAGAGCAAATCACCTGCTGGCTGTTGGCACAGAGAGTGCCAGTGCTAAGCCCTCACAGCCTGTGTGTTTCAGCGGTGGTCAGACTGCTCTCTGGGTATTGCATGCACGGAAAGGTAGCAGTTGTTCAGCACACTGTGTGACCAGTCAGTTGGCAGCATCTCCTGGAGCATATAAGATAGAGCCAAGGATCACTCTGACCTCACAGCAGGCCCAAGGGCTATTAGGGCAGGTCAAGGTTCTCCAGGTTCTAGGAGATCTAGGACACAACAGCTCAACTCACTCAGTTCTTAAAACTTGATTCCAAATCAATTTCTGTCAACCAACTGGGTCTTAGAAAATGGTATTCAGGATGAGGTGGTGGCATATGCCTCTCAGCCCAGCATTCAGGACCAGAGCCTGTGGATCCCTGGGTTCAAGTCCACTTTTGTCCACAGAGCAAATTCCAGGACAGCCAGGGTTACATAGTAAGACCCTGACTCAAAGAAAAGAAATATATTAGTTAGGTTTTTAAAAAAGACTTCTTTAAAAATGTCTGTATATCTGTGTATATCTCTATGTGTATATGAGTGTGTCAATAGCCACAGAAGCCAGAAAAGAATGTCAGATACCATGAGGCTGTGGTCACGGTTAGTTGGTTTCGAGCCATTCAAGGTCAGTGCTGAGAACCAAACTCAGGTCCTCTATATGAGCAGCAAGAATTCTCAGATGCTGAGTATCTTTCCAGCCCTGCTATTGAAGTTCTTTGTGGAACACTTTGTTTTTTTGTTTGTTTCTTGACCTATTGGGGGGAGGGGGCTTTCTGTTAGGAAGTGCAAATTCAGTGTTTTTCATACATTTTCAGCATTATCAGGTATCCATGGGAAGACTTTAAGACAGAAATACAATAGAAGGTTGTATATCCCAACAAAATTGCAGATATAGTACCACATTCCCATTGCCTTGGGTTCCCTCTGTTCCCAATGAGTAGTAGACAAGCCAGCCCCTTACTTCTACCTCCTTGATTCTTTTAACAGTGATTTAGAAGGTTCCGCATTTTACCAGCAGACTATGAGTGTAAGAAAGATTCTGTAGAGCGGTACTTAGCTGTTTTTGTGGATCCAGCTAGAATCCGAGTTGACTCTGTCATTCCCTGGAGAATAAATAAGAGAACTCTTGTAAAGTTCCTTCTGAAAGGTTAGGTCAGAGTGAACTTTTGCCTGTGAAAGAAACAAAACCTAAAATCTATGCAAATCACTGTTTCTTCTGGTGTTACTTACCTTCAGGACACTTGTAAGTTAAGTGTTCACTGATTCTAGTTATGTGTGATTCAAGAGAAAGGATCTTGGATGGTCCTAAGGGTGAGGCAGTGGGTGGGCTAACATAGCCCTTCCTTGCCCATTCCCTCAGTACCCACCATCTCACCTCCTCACAAACCTTTCTCTTGGGACAATTTAGGGGACCTCTTCTTCCTCACTATCTACTTTCCCTGGATTCCAAATTTTCTAAACTAGACTTTACTTTTAGGCTACAGTGAGAAAAATTAATAATTATGCTACCACACATTTATTTATGGTACAAATACATTAAAAACAGCATGCTATTTCAGGAAGAAACATTTCAGACATTTCAGCAGATTACTTTTTTTTAAGTGTTTCAAGACAGGATTTCTCTCTGTAACCATGGTGTTCTAGAACTCACTCTGGTTGGCTGACCTATAACTCAGAGATTCCCTGCCTCTGCCTCTTGAGTGCTGAAATTAAAGGTGTGTGCCGCCTCCACCTAGCTCAATAGATTGTATTTAATGAAGAAAAGAGGTGGAAAAGCTGAGAATTTTAAGTAGAGTTGTAAATGGGAGGGATGCCAAAGAAGAGGGCCTGAAGGCCTAGAGAGTTGTGAAAAGGCTGAGCTGTAACCAAAGGCAAAATACTTCACCAGAGTGTCCAGAAACCGCATAGCTGAACCTGTGGAACCTGTGGCTGGGTAGAGATGCATCTCTCGTGTTCTCTCTCTCTCTCTCTCTCTCTCTCTCTCTCTCTCTCTCTCTCTCTCTCTCTCTCTCTCTCTCTCTCTCCCCCTGTGTGTGTGTGTGTCCTATTTTGAGCTCACTAACTTGCCCCTAAATAAAAGCAAGTGAATTAGAGTTATTACCTTGAAACAAAACAGAGGTAGAAAGACCCATCTGTGAATCAAATGAATGATCTCTGATCTTTTCTGGTGTGTGTGTGAGTGTGTGTCTGTGTGTCTGTGTGCACACACACCCATGTACATGCATACATATTCCAGAAAACTATGTCAGGTGTCTCCCTTGATCCATTTGCACCTCGTTCTTTCACTAACCCTGTACCTTGGCATTCAGGCTCGGCTGGCTAACCCTGAGCTTTGCAGAGATGAGACATGCTTTTACACAGGTTCTTGGGATCTGAACTCAGGTCCTTTTCCTTTCACAGTAAGCACTCACTGAGCCATCTCTCCAGTCCCCTGGTCTCTGCTTTTGACTATCAAAATAATTGTGAGCTGTTTAATGTTGCCCACTTTATGTTTGTATTTTAGACAGGTCTTGCTGTGTCACCCAGGATGATTTCTGGTCTTCCTGCTTTAGCCTCCAGAGTGCTGGGATTGCAAGCATGTACTACAAGCCTAGCTAATTTTTGTGGATTTTCTGAATACTCACTACACATCCCTGGACGGCAGACTTCTCAGCTGAGATTTTGCAGTATTGCCTTATTCATCGCTGTGACATAAATGTCTGTCAGAAGTGTTGTGCAGGAACAGTGTATCTGGTGGTCCACTTCAGAGGCTCCCTAGAGCTGTAGCTAGTAAGTTCACAAAAAGGCCATGTCCAAGGCAGTTCAAGGCCAGTCTTTGAAGATATGTTTTGCTGAATTCTTCAAGGATGTTTGGTGAATCACTTTGTATGCTCTGCCCCCACCAAGCAAACAGACTCACAGAGTGTTGTTCTCTGTGGGCACTCTTCACAGAGGCAGTAGACAAAGGAAAGGCCTAAGTGGGCACTCAGGGCAGCTGCCCTTCTGCCAAAGCACTAACAGGTGATGACCTTTATTCAAGCAGGAACACAGTGCTTCAGTGCCCACAACCAAGTCACCAATCCCCGAGCCTCAGGAGGCTGAGGAACTTGTATTCAAAGCCTCAGCAGCCCTGATCCCTGCACCATTGTCCACCCAGGCATTATTGGGCAGAATAACTAATTAGGAGCATTCGGACTTAACAAGCAGAAACACAGAGCGTGACAGCTCGCCTGTGTCGCCCCAGCCAGTGCTTGTGTCTGCTGTAGCTACTGTGCCTTCAGACACCCCTGGATACACTCACTCGGCAATGTGGCAGGACTGAGCTGTCATTAAGACATCAGTAAATCTGTTAACCGCTCTACAGGGCTGCTCTACACAGTAAATGAACTAGGGGGAAAACATAAGGTATTTGGGAAAATGCTTTTTAAGCAAATGAATATTTAGAAAATGAATATGCCTACTTTCCTCAAAGGTTTTCATCTGAGGTGGTGGGAAGGGGTTGAATGTTACTCTTTGACGGCCCTGTTGCTTGGCAGTCTCAAGGGAGCAGGTGTTTCTTGAGTAGGTGCTGCTCAGACCCCAGGCTGTTCCTGCCCTGTGGAGGGGAAGGGACAGAATGGTAAGTGCCATGTACAAGTCCTAGACCAGAACAGCAGGCTGCAGACTGTGCTTCCCGCTCACCACAGTGACTGCGGTTTGGGGATCTAGGTTTGGTTTGGTATTGTTTAGTTCAGTTCAGTTTAGTTCTTGACTTTTTTTTTTTTTTTTTTTTTTTGGTTCTTTTTTTCGGAGCTGGGGACCGAACCCAGGGCCTTGCGCTTCCTAGGCAAGCGCTCTACCACTGAGCTAAATCCCCAACCCCCGTTCTTGACTTTTTAAACGCCTTTTTGTGTGGTTTATTGATAGGAACCATTAGCTGACGGGGATAAAGCAAGTAAATAACAAGGTCGTTGCACCATGCCCAACTATAATGTGGTTCACAGATGCATTTAAGGAGACAGGGAGAGATGAACAGGATTGTAGCAGAAAAATGTTAACATCCAAGTACAGAGGTAATGGATTTTTTTTTAAAAAACCAGCTCAGAATGATGACTTTGTGCGATTTTGGACAGAAAGCCCATTACCCAGGTGAAGAGAGCTCAGTTGATGGTCCAGAAGCTACCCATATGCCCCTTCGATACAAGTACCATTTAATACTCAAGGATGCAGCCACAGAATTGGAAGGTGGCAGTCAGTATTGGAGTCACTTTCCTGGGATCCTTGGGTCCTACTTATTTTCAATCATCTGTGTGTTGGTGGCGATTTTTGTGTTTCCCATTTATATAAAATCCATCATAATATGAACTTATTAAGGACTCTGTCCAAAGAATACTTTCTGCCAGTTGTATTTTTGAGCTGTCTGTAGCCCGACTGCCCAGCCTGACGCCTCACACAGAAGCTGTCACCAGGAACGGAGCAGAGACGCTGCAGAACCGTCATGCTATATTCAGTTGGCATATTTCTGTGTGTTCATTACCTACTGCTATACCACAGATTACCCCCAAACGTAGAATTTAACACAAGAGTGAACAGTAATTGTCTCTCATGGTTGTTATGGACCAGGAATTCCTGAGTTCAGTTGAGCTGAGGTTGCAAGGAGTACACTGGGTGGGGCCTGTGGTCACCAGCTGGAGCAGTGTCAGCTACTCCCACAGCTGGCAGATGGGGGCTGACTGTTAGTGGGAGGCCTCTTGTCTTAGCCCACGTGGGCCATGCTACAGGATGCTCAAGGAGTCCTCAGGATGTGATAGCTGGCTTGAGGATGGTCTGAAAGAGTAAGAGGTAGATGATGTCATTCTCTCTGTGTGGCCTGGCCACGGAAGTCCAGGTGCTGTCATTTCTGCCATATTCTGGTGCTTAAAAAAGAATTGCTAAAGCATGTTCCAGTGGTGCAGGCTGTTAGCAAGTAGTACCCGAAGAGAAGAATCAGACTCTTTCGTTTGTGTGTGTATAGTCATGTGTGTTCATGTATGTGCACATATAAACCAGAGGTCAACCTCCAGTGTCATTTCTCAGATACTGTCCACCTTTAGTGGTTTGTTGGTTTGTTTTCCTGTTTTTCTTTCTTGTTTTTTTGAAAGGGTCTCTCACTAGTGGCCTAGGGTTCATCAGGTAGGCTAAGCTGGTTAGTTAGCAAGCCCAGGGACCTGTCTGTGTCTACTTCTGCAGACTTTATGTTACAAGTCATGCCACCACATCCAGCCTTTTTATGTGGGCTCTGGGGATGGAACCCAGGTCTGGGTTCTGCAAAGCAAGCACTTCACCCACCACCTCCCCAGCCCTCACTTCTCACATTGTAAAGAATATATAAGCATATTATAAACTATCCTGCTCTGTAATAATACTGCTGTGATAAAAATTAAAAAGGAACATTATCTATCAGTTCCTGAGAGCTCACTCCAGCTGACTCCGGCTGCTAACTCTGACACGCGGTCCACAAGCCACCCTCTCCCAGCTCTCTCCTGCAACATAAGACCACCTCACATCTGCACATCCCTTATATTTAATCCCCTAAAAAATGTGGTGAGATAGATATGGCTACCTTTAATTTGTAATATACTGATTTACTTATGAAGTGCCACAGTGAGTATGGAGGTCAGGGGCAGCTTATGGAGGTTAGTCCTCTCGTTTTACTCTGTGGGCTCAGGTACCCAAGTTGGATCATCAGGCTTCAAGGAGGCCTTCTTGCCACTGAGCTGTTTTGCCAGCTCTGGCCCTTTCTAGAAGCTTATTTTTAATTTTAAATCTATGTGTATGTTGGAGTGTGTGTCACACGTGTAGGTGGGCCTGAAAGGCAGGAAAATCAGGTGTGCTTGCCTCCTGTGTCAGTGTATTTGACACAGAATGACTGGGAAACACACCCACCCTTGTATAGCAGACTGTGGCAGATTGTAAAGGGGGTGAACACTACCTCCTGTCCTGTGGGGCTTTCTTACCTGTCACTTACCTACTCCCATTAAGAGGTAGCACTTTGGGGTTGGGGATTTAGCTCAGTGGTAGAGCGCTTGCCTAGCGAGCACAAGGCCCTGGGTTCGAGCACAAGGCCCTGGGTTCGGTCCCCAGCTCCGGGGAAAAAAAAAAGAGGTAGCACTTTTATCCCCTTTTCCCTGAATCTGGCTAGGTGGCTGTGACTTTGAAAGTTTTTCTGTGTGTTTTCGCAGGGCCAAGCTATAAAAAGGTAATATGGCCTCAAGCCTTGGCAAGAGTCATCACGTTATAAGATACCCCATGGAGGGTCCACAGGAAGTCACCGTGGCTGACATCCCAGCTAAGTTTGAATTGGTAGCCACCATCTACCACTGAGAACATTAGGGAAAACTCCAGCTTTGATCTTTGTGTCCTGTTAGCTGAGGGTATAAGTGAGTGTATAAGTAGTTTAGAACAGAGCAAGCCACCTCTGCAGTGTCCTGCATGATCTGCAGGCTGTGGGCATAATAACATGATTGTTTTATGCCACTACATTGAGGGTAATGTGCTATGTAGCCATAGTAACTGGAACCTCCCCATAACTTGGCTGTCAGAGAAGGCCTCCTGGGGCAGATTATAAGTTAGATTCAGGGCCTGTAGATGTGAGCCAGGCACACAGGAATGGGAAGAGGATTCTGGTTTGGTGGCCTCATAGCTCTCTATGACATGAGTTGTAATATTCCCATCACTAAAAGCAGAAAGAAAAAATTATCACTAACCATGATATTCCTAGAGAATATTCTGATATTCCTAGAGAATATTCTGATATTCCTAGAGAATATTCCATTTGGTACATAAGGATTATTTGAGCAATTGTCTCAGTAAAACATCCATGGAATGAGTTTGATGGTGCCATTCCTCTCAGGAGTAAAAGATTCCAGTGTGCCCAGAGCTTCAAAGAGTGGGTTTGTAATCTTCACTTTCTACTTGTGCACCAGAAGCATAAGCCCAGTTTTCTGTTATCCAACCCCTGGCTGGCTCTTCCTGGCACAGTCACCCTGGTGGTGTCCATGAGGTTTTACCCCTTGGAACCAAATGCCAGCCTCCTAGCAGGTTTTCACCTGGTCTTCCTGAACACCAGAAGAGTACAGAAGGCACTCTCTAGTCGGGGACTGAAGGCCTCAGGAAGTCTGGCCCTTTCCAAAGTTCCAGTGTCCTGAGGAACCAGGAAGTACATCAGCCTATAAAACACTTAGCACACTGTCCTAGCTGACACCATTGTCCCCCTGTGAGCCTGGCTTACAATTCTGTCTGTGCTCACAGCTTGCTGCTTTCAGCAGTAGCACAGCTGTCTTCTGAGGGAAAATGAGAAGGCTGACAGGGGCAGCTTTTTCCATCGCTGTTTGGTTTTTAAGTCCTCATTAAGTCTCAGTAAAGCATGAATGCGTTTACTCCTGGGATCGTAAGTGAGATTGGGGATCAATTGTGACAGCGGGGGGATCTTTGTAGCAGAAGGGTATAGGCAGCAGCGGTGGTGCTACACACGCTACTGAAACATTCCTAAGCCCAGCGCCTGCTGGTGAATGGGCTGCTTGTCCCAGAATTCTGTATTCCTAAGAGTTAGTCATTCATGTATTCACCTACACAGAAGAAAGTGGCAAACGCCTTGTGTGCACCAAGCACTCATGACAAATGCCAGGAACTGGGTAAAAAAAAAAACCCTTAACCACCACCGATGCCCCAGGATACCAAGTGCATGCTAAGATGACAGCCATTCAGAATGGCAGCCTCACAAGTCTGCTCAGCATTGTAAAGGAGAGAAATACAGATTTACAACAGAGCTACATTGGCTGGGATTTTTGCAGAGACTCTGGAAGTGCAGTCTGGCTGGAATGGCTAGAAGTGAGACTTCAGGTTGGGACAGTGAACCTGAGAGCATCTCTGAGGGAACAGCTATTATTTAGTAGCCCCCAGAGTCACCAGCTCTGTCCATTTTCTGAGAGAAGCCGGAAATCCGTATTTTATGTGAAATTTCTCAATATTTAAACACTCTGCAGGCCAAACAAAACACAGCCACTGGTTTTGACCTCTGCTTTATAATAGAGAATGCCTGCCTTTGTTCCTGGAAACTAATGAATGCTCAATTAAGAGAAGGAATTTGGAGGTTAGTGTAAGATTGTGTTCTTCAATGGGCTGCAGACCCCATCCCAAACCCTTGAGATACTAATTGACAGGCTTGCCCAGGCTGACAGCCTGGCTCTGAAGTGGACACACACAAGGAAATAGGAAAGCTATTCCAGGTCACTCTGCAAGGTCAGGGCAGCAATGCAAACACTAGGAAGGCTGAAAACACAGGTCAGGTGGCAGTAAGAAAAGCCCACAGTCCAGATAGCTGTAGTTAATAAATCATATTGAAAAGGTATCAGCAGCCTCTCTCTCCCTGGCATTGCTCTGTGAGGTAGAAAATTAAATAGAAATCAAACTGCAGATGGCTGTCAGGAGCTTTTAGGGGACCAGCACACCAGTATGAGGTCAACATGGGATGAAGTTTCTACCTGGAGCAAAGGTCTCCAAAAGGGCAATGATACACACTATTGGGCATCAGAGGGGGCTGGGTACCACAGTGCTTCCTCCCTCCTGTTTTTGGAGTTCACGTGCCCATGTTCAGTTCATCCAAGTACACCTGGGTCAAAGAGCCTTGGTCAAGGAACTTCTTTGGGCCAAAGAAACTTAATCTCTGAAATGGAAATGATATTACTTACCCTAAAAGGGAGTTGTGAACTCCGTGTTAGCACGATAGAGTCTGCCTAACACACAAGGCTTTGAAAGATATGCTCTTTACTTTTGGTGTACATAACAGCACTTGTGTGCAGGGAGAGCCCAGGCTTCTCAGTGGCTCTCTGGAACTTCCTTCAGTGTCACTGAGACACCCATCTGTGAACACTCGATTGCAACCATCACTGCAGAAGTAGTGCTGCAGCGTCTTAGTTCTGCCTGTCAACCCTGAAAGGGATGTTGACCACAAGAGCCCAGGATCATCTCAGCAGTCTCACCATCACCATATGGAGTGACACATTGGTAGAAAAACTCCAGTATCCACACCCTGCCCCACTGCTTTCAGCATGGCCCCAGACCAGACTTCCCTGTGGGCCCACAAGGAAACAAACATGGAGAATCCCCATCCTTCAAGGTGGTACACTTCCTTTGCACTTCACCAGAGTGATTTTGGTACTGCAACCCTACTATCAGCTTGCCTTCTCTCTACTGTTACAGAAAGGTCTTCAGAGCTTGTGCCAAATGTGAATTTGTGTTTGCTAAGAAAGGTGAGCGTCCTTCACACCCATTTCTCTGAAGGATGAGTACCCCTTTGGTAGGTTATACCCAGGTATCTTTTCAATTGTCACACAGAACAGCCTTTTACAGAATTGTAGAAGACACATTTTTGTACTCAAGGAAAACCACCAAGACTACAGTTTCTGCTGCTATAAGAGAAGCTCAGCAGCCCGAGATATTTGCAAAACAAAAGGCAATCTTGTTTCTTCCCACCTGCAATTATAGTTTTACTGGCTTGTAAAGTGCACATAGAATTTGTGGTACATTCTTGTCTTGCAGTAGGGGAGCGGTCCTGCTGTGAATGTAATTGGCTTTCTAGCTTCCTTTAACACTGAGGTGGAAAGGCCTGAAGGGCCTTTACCCTTAGAGTTTCTCCGTGCCGAATTGTGTTTAAATCCCATACATCTCCCTGAATGCATGGTTCTATTAAGTCTTAGTTAGAAGTGGAAACAAGACTTGCCTCTGGATATAGCCCCTTCCCTGCCATATCTTGTCCCTTTGTAAAAGCCAAATCTCTCCCATTCCTTCTCTCCCCACCTGTCTCTTTAACTTAACTTACTGGTAGGGATTATTTTGAACCCTGTTAACCTCTGTTAAAGATATATGATATCTGAGTGTGACAACTTTATTCAGAGTATATCGTTTGGGTCACTTCCTCCCTTTTCCAGCCTCAGTTTTACACAGAATCTCTTCCCAAGCCAAGGAACACTAGACACATCTTGGACAGAAACTTTCTTACTTTTACTCCCAGCTCCTGCATGTGCTAGTGAAAGGTTGAGCTACACAATCTTTGGAGCTTCTTCTATCTCCCAGGGACCTGGTTTTAAGCTTCCTGAGAAGTTACTGAAATAGGGAAGCCACTTCACATGTGTTTGTCCTCCAGGGCTTTGCAGCCAGGTTGCACAGAACAGCTACAGCAAGGAGCCAAAGGTGCCAGAGCATGCCCAGGGAAAGGGCAAGACTGCCATGTGCCAGAAGTCAGCTGTTTTAGCTTTTTGTCAATAAGTAGCGATTTTAAGTATTGTTACAAGTAGATTCTGAAGGACAGCTTGTAACAATACATTCAGTAGATAATCTTACATTCTGTAGCAGGCTCTGAGAAATGCATTGTTAAGCAGTCCATTGTTTTAAACATCATAGAGGATACCTAGACAAACCTGTTTGGTACAGGTCAACCAGGCCTCATAGCACCACCAAAAGATGCTGAAGCTGACAGGACACAGCAAACTCTTTTTTTTTTTTTTTCCCTCTTTTTTTCCGGAGCTGGGGACCGAACCCAGGGCCTTGCGCTTGCTAGGCAAGCGCTCTACCACTGAGCTAAATCCCCAATCCCGCAAACTCTTATAGGAAACCCTTTCCCCCTCAAAAGTTTAAAAAAAAAAAAAAAGACTGTATTCTAATGATTAAAAACGATAAGAGTGGGGGTTGGGGATTTAGCTCAGCTGTAGAGCGCTTGCCTAGCAAGCGCAAGGCCCTGGGTTCAGTCCCCAGCTCCGAAAAAAAAGAAAAGAAAAGAAAAGAAAAAAAAACCGATAAGAGCAATATACAGACCAGTAACAGTTGTTTATTATCAATATCAACCACAATGGACTGTCTTCAATGTATATTGCTATAGTGCCCTATATTGCATAAATTGGAGATATCTGTGTAACTGTGGTGATACATTTTGAGAAATGTACCATTTTCCTCAAGCAAATGCAGAGTCCTTGTACAAATAGATGGCTAGCTCACAGGAGGTAGAATCTTAGAGGGCTGCCATTGTACATTTCATGCATTGGTGACTGAAATGTTTAAATGACACAAGACTGCGGCAACTGTATATACACCTTAAAAATAAGTCCTATTTATACCCCCTAATCCTATGGCAGTTAAACTAATGTCCAACACTCAAACATAGGCCATTAAAATAATATGACTTCTGGTGCAGTTAACTAGTGAAGGAGGAGTGGGTGTTTGCCTCAGGGTTAAAAGCAGAGAGCCAGGGGCCATTTGCAGCTCTGGTGTATAAAAGAGAGGCTACTTAGGAACTTGTGATGCAAGGGACAGTAAAGCAATGGAGTTAGATTTTAAGGCTGGAGAATACAGGAGAGCAAGAAGGGTGTGACCAGAGGTCAAGGGGACAGGGAGAAAGTAGGCAAGGCAGTCAGAGGTAATAAAACTACTGCTCTTAGTTTCACATTTCCTGCCTGCTGCCTTCAGAGACAGGTCAATGTTCATACAGCAAGAGGCAGGAGCCAGAGAAGCCAGGATTCTCTGTCTTCTCATACCATCCCTGAGTTGCTAAGATACAGTCCCACCAAAGGCAAGGGGCCTGTTCGTTTAATTTTCCTTTCATAGTTGGTCACAAGAGAACAGAAAGAAACAGTCCCCAAACCCCATGACCCACAAGGACAGTAACAGTTTATCCTTCACCAAGTCATGTAATATCTCTGGTGCTTAAAATCTTTGTGTGTAAAACGAGAAGGCTGTACTAAATTATTAGATTAACAACAGCTCCTCTTTATTATGTGCTCAACAAATGCCATTTACTTTTATGTTAGAGGATTGACTTTAGGCCAGTCCTGTTTTGAATCTACATGGATTATCTCATTTGATCCTCAGAAGAGCCCTTTGAGATAGGTACTATTATTATCCATGTTTTACCAATGTAATGAACTTACTCAAGGCCATCCTGCTGGCATGGAGGAGCTAGAATTCAAACTCACACTCTCCTGCTCTAACAAACACTCTACGTTATTTTCAGTTTCAAATGTGAAATGTTTCAAACGCTTCAAAACATAAAGAATGGCTACTGTCAGCTTCATAATTAACTCTGGCAGTTGAAAGAGTCCCTGAGTTGTAGAAATGAGAACCACCACATTGAACTGTTTCCTTCTAGCACCAAACCTTTTCCTTTGTAGTAGCAAACTGCTACCAAGATCCTCTTGCTAGAGAAGCAAAGGCCTCCTCCACCAGGCTGGAGTGCCCTTGCCCTTTCCCTGGGTGAGGACAGGAACAATGGGTCAAGGGAGATAGAACTAGGCTTACAAACCCTCACTAGCTAAAGAGTGCCAGCCCCTACCCAGTGGTCAAGGAGACTCTGGACACATTGTGATCCTATTGATCAGGATCACTTTCCTGCCCCAGGTCCCCTAAATAGGCCTCAAGCCCCAGGATTATTAATAGGTCAGTTGTAAACAGTACTGTTGTGGTCAGATATTCTCATTCTGTCTGTACCAAGAAAACCCAGCAATTCTAGAACCAAGCACCTGAGTCACTCACTGAATACATTGTAATTTACAAGGAAAGCAGACTAATTCTATGTATTTAAAAAGCTTCAGTTCTTATTTTTCAAAAGTTTGGGGTTGTCACATTTGGTATTTACAACTTGTGTCAGGGTTTCCACTCCATACTCCCTGTGTATACATTTTTAACTGACTGCTCTTTAATTCCCTCCCCTTCAGTTGGTGGGAGTCATTGGCATATGTCTGGAGTTCAGCTAGCGCCCCTCCCAGAGAGTGTGGTTAGAAAACCCAGCTCTTCTAGATTGCCCAAAGGTTCCTTTTGGAGGGACCAAAAGCAAAGTCTCTGATGCAGCTGACATTTTTTAGGTGTGTATACAATTTACCAAATTGTTGGCCACTTGGCTCTGAGTTGGTGGTCACAAAAGCAATTAGCAGCCCTCCCCTTCTGTCCCCAAAATATGAAATGGGAAGTGTGTTACTTGGCATTGGCCCCGAGTCCTGCTGGCATAGAGTCAAACAGCAGCACAATGGTACATTTGGCCACAAAAGGCTTTGGGATGGCAAGAGGGGCCAAAATAGTTGTGGCATAAGTTGGCTAGAATCTTAAGCAAATCTGACTTTAATTTAACATAGAGATAACACCCCCCACCCTCACCCAATACTGGCTGCTACTTCCTCTGTCTCCGTGGGATAAGAGATGCAGCCAGGAGTTAGTTCACAGGGGCATCTATATGTTTTCAAAGTAAGACACACAGTGGTCTTTACATAGGCTTTCTCATCTGCCTGGGCAAGATGGACTAAGGATAAAAAGACATAGGGGTAACTGGGGAAAGCTGAAAATGGATCTTGAGGTTTGAATTCCTTCTGTGAGTTTGCTTAAGCCACACTGCCTGAGCTTAGACTGGAGAGGCAGGCAGTCTGTCTCCTTGGGATAAGGAAGGATTTGGAACGCAGTGAATGTGAGGTCTTGGCCCCACTGTGTTTTCTGGTTTGTTTTGTTAGCAGAAGCAAGTTATTCTAGTTTCTTGCTTCTGGCTTTCCCCTCAGCACACTTTAAGCAATGAGTCTCCACCCCGTTGATGGCAATGGGGTGGATGGGATGGGGTAATGAAAGGGTGGACAGAGACATTGATTCAGCTTCCTAGGCTGAAGGAAGAAGGGAGATTTCAGACCTCAGAGCTAGCTTCTCAGTCCATCAAGCGTAGTGAGGGAAAGGGGATCACAGGGCTGAAGTTGAAGCCTCAGAGAAACAACCATGGCTAGAAGTTGTTAGCTGGGAAAAACCAGCTTTTGTCACTTGGAAATAGCAGGAGAGAAGCTATATAGAAAGAAAACCAGTGCAGTCACCAACTAAAACTAATTAGGATACATAAAATGGTTGAAATGGTACATATATTTTACGTTACATATATTTACCATTCAGTAAGGAAAAGAACGCCTTCCCTTTAAAAAAAACCAAGCATCTGCAAGCCCCTCAGGTAAGCGCTAACACTCCTTGACTGTGGGTTCTGGTTTATAACCTTGAATATTTACTAAGTGCTTGTCACTATGATGAAGCAAGTTCAAAACAAGACACACATTCTAGGTGAGCAAGCACTGAGAGAGCCCCCTGAGTCACAAGAAGATGTGCTTAGGAAGGCACACCAGCCCCACAGACCCAGCAGGGTCTGTGGTTCACAGGGCAAAAGTGTAGAGAGTACAACTTGGTTGGTTTTTTGTGTGTATGGGCAGAGGTAGGGTCTCACGTGTAGCCCTGGATGTCCTGGAACTCACTATGTAGACCAGGCTGGTCTAGAACTCAGATATCCACCTGGCTCTACCTCTCAAGTGCCAAGATTTGGTGGTTCTTGACAAAGCTCCTGTTAGGGCTTCCCAGAAAATGTCATCTAAGTTACCCAGTTCTTTTAAAGCAATCTCTAAGTGAAAGAGTCAGCCGAGAATTCAAGTCTTTCTCTTGTCATTCCTGGTTATGCTACTGTGAATAATGCTTGGGCAGAAGGAAATGCCCAAAAAATACAGAGTAGAATGAGTCACCTCCAGGAAGAAGGCAGAGATGGAAATGAACTCAGAGGGGCCATTCGTTCCTTCCAGCTATGCTATTGTGTATTTGTGAGTGGAACACTGTAATTAATTGCTGTTTTCTCTTTAGTACTACTTGGTCTTGAGTTCAAGTAAATAGTTGGCTTTCAAGTAAATCTTTAAATAACCCTGGTGTGTGGGCTTGCTTCAGCAAGACTGCGGAGGGGCACTTTAGCAAGGTTGCTGAGGCCGTAGCGTCTGAAGTCGGGCAGCGTGAGAATGTCAGCTGTGCCCCTCAGACAACCTCTAAGCCTAAGTATGTTACTTAAACTTGCTACAGCTCAGTTTCCTTCCTGTAAATCCTACCTCACTAGGGTGTGAGTTTAAGTGAGGTGCCCATGTGTGTGGTGCTGAGTGGAATGTTTAGCAATACAGAGACTGCCCTTAGTGCTGTTAGTGGAAGTCCTCTCCGATGTGAAAAATGACCTCTTGGCCAGTAGCACTGTAATGTTCCTTTATCGTGGCCCATCTGACCAGTTTCTTTCTTTGCTTATGTTTCTTGTTCTGACCCCCAGTTAAGCTGTCCGTGAACAGCAAGAACATGCTAATGGTCACTAGAGATTGTCTGAAGCGTTACACAGGAGATATCTAGGTACATGGTTTTATCTTCACTCTATACCTCTTTTCCAGCACAACTCCAGTCTTTTCTAGTTCACTACACCCCACCCTACTCCCATATTTCTGTCCCTGACATGGACAACAATTTACCCCACATGGCTGATAAGGAAAGTAAGTATTGAATTTTATTGCTATGTTAGTAAATAGTTAAATGTCATAAAAATGCTTTCAGATGGCCCAACAGAAACCATTGGTACTACCACAGGGGAGGCTGAGTGAAAGCAACAGTTGGTCTCCTTGGTACACTTTTCCTAAAGAACACTAGTATGAAGCAGAGTGTGATGGCCCAATAGAAAATAAGCAAAGCAGAACTACAAACCAACAGTGTGAGCTAGACATGGTAGCATACGCCTGTCACCTCAGGACTCAGGAAGCTCAGGCAGGCGTTTGGAGAGGTCCTGGGAGATCTCTCCCAGGAAAAAGTTCTAGAGCAGCTTGGCTTATAAATTAAGACTTCACCTCAAGAAACCAAGGGCCATGGGCCACATAGCTCAATGGTCAAGTTCCTGTCTATGACTGCCTAGCATGCTTGATCCTGGGTTTGATCCCTAGCACCAGAAAAAGAAAAATGATATTCAGTGAGGTGACATTGCTAACAGCATTGTGCCCTTAATGAAGGATTTTTCTGTTCTCAAAACTCAGTGTATTCTTAGTGATAAGTTTTTCTATATGTTGGTGTATACAAATATGGATATGCAAATTATAGTTTTTATTATCATGTATTTAAATAAATGATCTTTCCAAAATTTGGAAATTCTTGGTAACTCCATTTTTTATTTTATTTACTTCAGATACATTCTTACTTGATTGTAACTATATATTTTATAGGATGCCCTATGATGTGTTCTCCTGAAATCACCTTATATAAGAATTGAGATCACTATACCAAACTGCAGTTCTTGTTTGTTTGAGAAAAGATTGCTGTCTAACTCACTGGTGTCAGTTGTCCTGCAAAGACGAAAAAGTAATGGCCTGGGATGGGTAAAGGTGGGGGTGGAGAGAGGAAGGCAAGAAGGCAGCTTGGCCCCAAATGGCTTTGGAACCCAAGAGAAGGGAGAACTGACTGCCCCAGACGTGTTATTTTTCCTGTGGCTTCCACCCCCACCTCTTCCAGTCTGAGCTATGAGTACAGTTGAATTTTTCACCACAGAACTTGGCTATGCTTCCTAAGGGACTCCCCCCCCCCATCTTTCCATAAATTATAGGTTTGTACATGAGAGCAGAACAGATGATTCTCATTATCTTTTGGGTTGGGTTCATGTGTGTATGTGTGTGTTTGAGAAACCTCCTGCTGTCCACTCTTAAATGTATATAGAAACTCAAAGCTGGAAAATTTTTGTTAACAGGAGAGCCTGATGACCAATGAATTAGACTTTCCTTCTCAACAGGATGATTTTAACTTGACTTATGTCAACTTCAGGAAACTGGAAGCCAGGCTCTATTTACTCACAGCCCTGATGTTAGATACAGTACCTGACAGACACCCTGTGTTGAAGCCTCTTTATGTGTATCTGCTGATTTGTCATTTGACATTTCAAAAATACATTTTACTTCCATAAATAACCAATTCAGATCACTGAAATAATGGGACAAGTCTAAAGTGTTAACTAACCCCAGGATATAGAAACCACTTATAAGTAGTTATATAACTTATAAGGCTAGAGCCACTGTATAGTAGTTACTCTTTTTGCTGCCATGATAAAACACCATGACCAAAAGTGACTTATAGAAAAGAGGATTTTATTTTAGCTTACAGATCCATAGAGGGTCCATACTGGTGAAGCATGGCAAGTAGGCACAGGGAACTGAGAGATGACATCTTTAGTCACACATAGGAAGCAGAGAGAGAGTGAACTAGAAGTGAAGCGAAGCTGTAAGCTCAGTCCTTTCTAAGTCACATGCTTCTTCCGACAAGATTTCACCTCCCTAAGATTCCAAACAGTACCACCAAATAGACACCAAGTGTCCAGATATGAAAGCCTATAAGTGTATTTCTCATTCAAAGAGCCACACACTGCTAATGGTTAAGCATAGAGAACTCCTATGTGGGCACTCCTTTTGCTTAGGTACCCAGTCTAGGTGCAACATAATGTCAGGTCAGGGAAAAGAATGAACTGTGATACACTGGGACTTATTCCCTGTTGGAATCCTAAAATATTCAGGTTAAGATTCTTGAAGAAAAAGGTCCTCAGGGAACAGCACAAAGAAAATGAGAAAATGTGGCCTACACAGGAGCAGAATATATTTTACTTCAGGATCTGATCACTTTGTCATTCACAGGCATAATGGAATTAGAGTGAGGGAAATACTTGAAAAAGTACTCATGACAGAATATGAGGAAGAAGAAAAGCAAAAAAGGGCAGG
Organism: Rattus norvegicus; assembly: GCF_021556685.1. NCBI lineage: Eukaryota > Metazoa > Chordata > Mammalia > Rodentia > Muridae > Rattus > Rattus norvegicus. The sequence goes on along the minus strand of NC_141542.1, from coordinate 81,415,079 downwards.
TAACATATTTAAAGAAGCAGAGTTAATATTGTGTATTCATTTCGAAAGAAAAGTTGAGGGATTTGCAGAAAGAGCAAGCAAGGATGGACACATCGTCTATTCCCAGAAGAGACATAACATTCTGGACTGTAGAAGCAGACTTCAAAATGGAGGGAGAGCTGAAGTGAACGAGAGGCTGGAAGAAGAGTTAGCCATGAGCAGAGAAAGGGCAGATACTGTGGGAAGCATGCTAGAGAGATGGGAAACTGGCTGAGGAACACAGTCTTATAATCTAGGACCTTCTGAATGAGACTGCCATCAAGGTACCCCCAAAACTGGCCTAGAAAGTGCTATAAATTCCCAACTACAACCTTGTCTTGGAGTCTAATGAGTCACATATGTATTTGTCTGCTGTCTCCTGCCCTAACCTTGACCAAGTCCTACTGAATTAATACCCTCTCTTTCTACTGGACTGCCTTGGCAACTCTTTTGTTCTTGCTGTACTAAAAATAGTTCCAGGGACAAAAGGGATGAGATACATGAAAGGCAACAGCTTAGGATATGTTAATATAAGTCTTTCTTGTTCAGGACCAACTAATCCATCTTCGGAGCCCCTAGAACTCATGCTTTTTGATGTTGGCATTTTATTCAATGATTTATTGATGGCTGACCCTTTTACTGTATTTCATAATTTGAATTCAAATTTAACACATGTAGTCACTCTGAGGATTAAATCCTATGTTATTTCTGTTGTTTACTCTAAATAGACAGGATATTGATTGCATAATTAAAAAGTTAATGTTCTTAGCCTTGTTTACCTAAGAGTGACTTAAAGCTAAGATTCTGATGTGTGGTATGATGTCTTTTTGTGTGTCAAACTATATAATGTTTGTCAGGTACATGAGGCATGGCAGGAACTTAAACACAAAATGCATATAGTAAGTCACTTTAAATATATGTGTAATGTGTTGTTCTGTTTTAATTTGAGCAAAATTCTTCTTGTCATTCTAGAGTGATATGCTTTTTCTAAAAATGTTCTCTTCGTGCCTGACAGAGTCTAGCATAACCTTGACTTAGTGTTTCCAAAATGTGGGATAATAAGAATAATTTGATTTGTGCCAATGACCATTGGAAGAGTCCATTGGATTCTATTGTTACTCTTGTTCTAGAGATGAAAACCTTGCCAGGGAGGCTTGCTCTAGATCACCAGTCAGTACATTCAAAGTTCAGGATTTAGGTTCAGGAAGGCTGTCCCCAACAGCACTCTTGGCTTCTAAGTGAGCAGGGGGCGCCTCTGGTTCCACAGACTGTTGGCCACAGTGACATGAGTTATTACAGTCATTTTATGTATGGATTAAAATACTTTATGGGAAAAGAAGGTGTCCTTTCATTCCTCTCTATTCTTCAGGTTAAGTTGGGTTTCATTCTGGTCCTGCTAGGATTTGAATCTTTGATAGTTAATGTCTCCTTTTCAACAGAGTTGATGTTAGCAGTGAGGCCAGCAAATAGAGAGGTGCTCAGGCGCTCGCAGGGTCAGCTTGACTTCATGGCTTTTGACTTAAGATATTCACAGAATACTTTATTTTAAATAAATGTATTTAGAGTGCCCAAATTGTTTAATTTAAACAAAGTTTTGAATAAACCACATACATGGAATGCAGCTGTGACACGGTGACCATTTATTTTCATATGATTGAAGTTTTAGAAACACTGTCATTATCAGGCATTTTGAAACTCACTCTAGTATAATGACTTTAGCTTTCAATGGCTTTTAACCTGTAAGTTACTTTCTTTCTTTCCCTCTGTTGGAATCCCGTGTGCTTCTATCAAAGAAGTTCCCGCAGGCTGGAGAGATAGCTCAGTTGATAAAGGGCATTGCAAGCCCGGGAACCTAGGATCAGTCCCTGAACCCACCAGGCATGGTAGAACCCCTGTTCTAGGGAACAGAAACAGAAGGATTCTGCTGTGTCCTGCCCAGGCAATGTAGCTGAATCAGTAAGCCCTAGGTACTGGTATGAAATCTTATCTCAGAAAAGAAGATTGGTGGCTCCCGAGGAGTGACACTCAGGATTGTCCTCTGATCACACACAAGTGCAAACACATTTATGCTTACCTGCACATGTGCATCTGCACATACACACATGTACATACAAAGACTCCCAATGTTCCTCTGTGGACTTGGTGTTTTCACCAGATCTTAATAATGTCACACCCATAAAGAGGTCAGTTTTAAACACTTCTTTTTCATGAACTAACTCCATTCCTACATTCTTTGTAAAGTGACAGTGATAACAGATGATAGATTTTAGTGCGTTGTTAGAATCTTTTATGTGGCAAAATAAACACTTGAAAATTATTTTTTTAAGGGAAGCCAATCTCGAAAACACAGACTCTGAGGGTCTTTCCTGTCACTCTGTATTTACAGTAGAGTCCTTCTCGGTTGCCTAGCAGGCTTAAGTACCTCAGGAACAGTGATGTGGGTTTATGCCAAGCTTTACTTCTAAAGCACAGTCAGGCATCTTCTTCAGGGATGTTATTAAAAAGGCCTCTGCTTGCGACACTCTTGTGTCTGTCCCCTATGTTTATAGTTTTGCTTTCCAAAATAGCTATTCTGTCCTTCAGTATCCATGAGTGATTACCTCCTACTATTTCAGATAGGTATCAGCTACCTCATTTTAGAGCTGTTCCCTTGGCTTATAGTTTGTTCAGTACCTATCTTACACAGGCCTACCACCAAAACTCTCAGTCCTCACTACATTGATGAATGTCTACAAAGTGTACTGTTAGACACTTACTCTCAAATGGCTTGGTTCTCATCTTCCCTTAATGTAGGAGATAGCTCTGGCAACCTGAATTTGTTGGCTTTTTTATCTCCAGAGTCTTTGGTGATAATTTAGTTTTCCAGTGCTCTTGCTAGACCACCATCCAATCCAGCTCTTATGGCTGGGTCGAAATGAAAAATCCACCATTAGCCTCTGATGTTGCAGTGTTCAGTCTTATACAGTCAGAATAGACTTAAGGTCAGAGGCAAAAGCTCTCTGGAGTTCTTTCCATTCTGACTTGGGCCAGCCATGGCTTTGGAAAACAGTTACAAAACAAGACTTGGACTCCACATTCCTGTCTCAGTCACTTTCCCAGGGGAAGACGACGACATGACCTTCTGCCTGGCACAAGGTGTGTACCAAAGCCTGTGATGGTGAAGTCACAGATGTGAACGCTCTCAAGTTGAGAATGTATACATCATTGCGAGTAAGCGTGCCAAGCTGGTGTAACAGGTACCAAGACATGGATATGGGTCTGCCTTTTAGTCTTAAAAAAAATCTATCAGTGGAAAATAATTTTTGTTATTTGATTACAGCTGTATAGTTAGCCAACTCCTACTGCGATGGCCCAGGCCTTCTATAATATTTTAGAGAAATAAGAAAAGAAAAGAAAACAAGAGTGCATTTCTGACTGTTTGAGAGCCAGGCTTCTGTCACTAAGCAATGAAGTAGCTCAAATAGCCTTGCATAAGTGGGAATTTGTGGTTTCTAAAGCCGCCCATTCCCCCAAACGACGAAAATATGCTGTTGGCATTTGGCTGTTCCTATGTTTTGCTCTCCTTAAGTTTCTTTTTAAAGGGGTTTGAGTTTAAAGGCACAACCACTGAAAAATGCAATTTAATCAGAGAACTGTGAAAGGCTAAGCCCAGAGTTAACCCCAGGATGCTCTGGGCTGTTTTGTTAAACCAAAGCTTGGAATAAACCTTGGTCCCAGGGTATGCTAGCAAGCTAGAAGGAAGTGGAGAGTTAGGCCAGGGACACAGGGGATGGGCCAGCTTGGCTGTGAGTGCCACTTACTTAAGCCCTTCCCACTGGGAGGCCAAGCAGCTGATTTACACTGGGAAGAACAAGAGAAAGGCAAGGGGAGTCAGTAACAGGATAGGAGGGTGACTAGGTGGGAGTACTGTCACCCACACTGCTGTGCATCCCCAGAGAGAACTCCAAAGGCCTCCCTAGTCCCAGTTCACTCTATGAACAGCCTTGGGTTTACCTGACCAGAAAGATATGTGATGGCAGGAGTTTGGAATTGTGATTGATCGCTAGAGATCAATCTTTTAGGGAGCTTAGCAGAGAGGTTCACAGCCCAGCCATTTCTAGACCTGAAATGGAATGCTAATATGATAATGATGACGAGGACATAGGAAATCATCTGCCTGGCAGGACAGCTACCCCTATACTTGAGAGTTTTTGGCCCAGCACCATAGTCAACAAATAGATATACATACCAACTGCTTCTTTTCTGTGTGCATAGAGACCATGGCTCATTCTCCAAAGTATATCAGTGTTTACTCTGTTTTTTTTAATTTAATTAAATAATCCTCAGAAATGCTGGTTATTTGGAATGCTTATATAAGATTCCATTGCTACAGTTGACTTAATTTTCTCTCTGCCTTTTTTTACTGGCTATTAAAGGTTTTCAGTTTTTTCTTATTATAAAGAATATACTCTGATATATATATATATAATTGTGCAAGAACATTTATTTTTTAATAATAAGATAAAATTAGATTAATTACTGAAGAAATGTGAACTTTTCCAAGTACCCGGAATATAGTTATAAGCCCTTTGTGTCACTAGAGCATTAACTAATGTCATTTTTAAAAACATAAATCCAGTCATTTCATGGGGAGAATGGTGTCTCGTTGTTTGGCCTTGCATGCTTATTTTCTGTTACATATAAAGCTAATTTTTATATGTTTATTACCATATATATATTTTTAAAAACCTGATAGCTTGTGCCTAGTAGGAGCAGGCTGTATATTTTCAGTTAGCTTATATATTAACATGACCACATATATGGTATTTTCCCTGTTTTTGTCATTTGCCATTAGATCCTACCTTCCCCTTAGTTTTTGGAGACAGGGGTTTCTCTGTGTGTAGCCCTGACTGTCCTAGCACGTACTTGTAGACCAAGCTGGCCTCGAATTCGTAGAGATCCACCTGCCTCTGACTCCTGACTCCTGCTGGGATTAAAGGCCTTTACCATCACTGCCCAACTGCCCATTTTTCTTTTTATGACAAGTCAGTTTAAATCAGGACTGTCCAGCAAGAACATTGTTAGCCATTCATGATCTGAATTTGTTGTATGAATTAAATTATGATATACACTAAAAGCCATGAGACATTTGTTGTATAATAAATAAGTGGAATTACTCATTGGTAGCCTTTTTAAAATAAGCTATTATTAGGTCCGCCCTTTCTCCCTTCTTAATTCCAGCGAAGATCATTTTTGTTCCAGGGATGTACTTTCTGGGATTCTATTCCATCAGGGCATCCTCTCCCCAGGTGATGCCTTTGCTCTTGTTGGCATCTGGGTAAGAGAATGCAGCAGCCTGTCCTGTCTTCTCCCAGACCCTGGAGGTATGGTGCAGTCTCATGCTTGCCTCCCTTCCACAGTATGGCCCTGGGCCCTTAGATTTTTTAATGTGATAGTTTTAGCTAAACAAGCGTTTTACCCTTTACATGTTCAGATCTGTATATTTTTCTCCTTTTATAATTTCTTCTATGGCCTTCAGCCTGTAGAATCCTTCCCCTTTCTCAGAGAAACATCCACCTCCATTTTCTTGCCCTTAGGTAGTTCATCAGAGCCAAACGTGAGCTCAGGGCTGTGTGCTGGCTGGTGTGTGCAGGACTCAGCGCCACCTCCAGACTGCAGTTTCTCAGAATGTGTTTCGTATGTTTAGTAATTTAGTGCATGTTTGGAAATCATCTTAATTATTGATATGAAATAAGGCTACATCTTCCCCTTTTTCCCAATGGGTAAATTACTTCTGTCTTGTTTTCAATAACCCATCTTTCCTGTGGTGACTTGATAAATGTACCATGCTCCTTTGAGTATTTGAGCAGTCACTCGTGTTCCTTAATAACAATTTCGATGCCAGCATCAATCATTTACACCTTACATGTTGCATTCCTGTAGCACATGTCTGTCCTCATCTGTCTTCACAATGGCTGTACTTATGCCTTTAACGTACCTTCCGCTCTTTGATAAACTCTGGTGATCACTGCATCAACCCAGTTTTAAATTATTTTTAAGGATTGCACTTTATGTTGAATTTTTTTAACATTTTAAGCAGTTAAAATTATTTATGTGGGACTTGAGAAAGCACATATATAGTTTACTTAGATGACTATTAAGTTAAAGAATTAATTTTGTAGTCTTCAGTAAGACTGAGTGGAAACAACCAAATGCTCCAGAACATCCCAGGCAGCGCTTACAGAGTGGGGCACAGTCTGCAGAGCTGAGGCTTAAAGGCTGCACACTCACGTACCCAACTTCGTCTCTACGAGGAGCTGAACATGCCCCACATGTTAAATGTTTGTGTGCTTTTTACACTACATAATCACCAAGAATGCCAACCATCCCAGTGCTAGAATGTTTTTCCAGATCAATTCAGAAGTTGCCTGTGCTGGCCTTTCTGGCTACCCACAAAATTTACCCAATGTTGTCTTGCTATGCAGAGAGCTGACAAGCACATCTCCCAGGAGTCATGAAGCATATATCCCCTGGAAGTCCTCCTGAGCTGCTTGTGGTGCTCCCCTGGCAGCAGCTTCTCCATCTTCCTCCTATTCAGACCCTTAAACCAGAATGCCCACTGTTCAGTGACTTCCCATTGGTTTGGATAGGACTGTAATTCAAATGTTTGGATCCGAAGCCTGCCCTAGGAATGTTTCTGCAACGTTCAGTTTTAGGTTTTAATGCAAAGGCTAAATGTGCTTAGACAAGCCTAAAATTGAAGTGATGCAGAAGCCATTTCTCCTCCCATGACATGTCATCCTTTAGAACTGTGGAAGGCATCAGAGCTAAAGGAGACATACTGGGGGCCAAAGTCAAGTATGCTCCAGATATAAGGTGACACTTGAGCCAAGCGTGAGGGTCTGTGTCTTAAGGGAATTGTGGTTGAAATGGAAAAAACAAAAACAAAAACAAAAAACAAGCATTGAGGTCAGACGGGCCTGAAGAGAACTGCAGCTTGACGCAAGCTGAAGGTCCCTGATCACTCCAGTCAGTTCACTTGTATGTAAAACACAATAATACTGATTTGGAAAAGTTGCAGTAAGAATGAGAAATAAATATAGAAAGCGTCCAGAAGCTATATTCGATAATAGCAGTGAATGGTAGTTTTGAGGATTGGACTTGACTAGGGAATAAGAAGCAGGCAGGAGAGAGCAGAAAATGGGCATGGTGAGAGAACACTGTACACAAGTGTGGGCAAATAGCCGTGCTCAGCTTAAAAGCAAGCTAAGGAGGATAACCCTCATCCTGCAGGGACTGAAGAAACTTCAGGGACAGATGCCAGCTTTAGAAAGACACAAGGCTTAGGGAGGGCTTAAGCTCTGAGATTCAAGCTTTTTACACTTCCAAGTTGGGTAAGCTATTAATGGTCCCCATTGACCTGCCAGTGTTTTAGGTGTCTCACATGCGTTATCTGAAGAGGGAAATGAGTTCAAATGAGGCAGTGACTATCGGAACTAACAGTTGGATACTGTGTGAGGGTGATGGTGAGAGAGTGCTGCTAATGCTATCGTTATTTGTATCATCTGGTCCAGTCTGGGGTTTGTTAAGATCAGAGAGGTTAGAGTGATGACTGGAATGAAGGCTGAGCGAACAAGTAGGAAAGTTCTACCTGCGTGGTTTAAGACTCCCTTACGATTTCTACATTTGCACTGGGAGGAGTTTGTCTAGTGTTTATAAGACCCCAGGATCCTTCCCAGCACTGTCATATGTAATATACTCTGATACACACACACACACGCACGCACGCACGCACGCACGCACGCACGCACGCACGCACACAGAGGTTTTAAATAGAGAGAACTCTGAACTCCTTCCCCTAGTTTATCTTAACTGGTGTGCACCTGCTTGAAATTTCACTTGCGCTCTCGTCGCTATGGAGAGTGCACTATGGAAAACCAAGTGGTATCCCTTTTCACTTATGCATGCTTACGGAGGCAAGGGCTAAAACCTCCTCATCAGATTCTCCTGGTCTGTATTTCTCCCTCATTAGAACTGCTAGCCCTTCTTCTGGCCTGAGGTGACAAGGTACTTAAGGGGTGTATGATCCAGAGGACATTAGGAGTTACCCCTGATGGCACAGTCTACCCTGGACCTGCTAGGAGATTGCCTGGGTCCTGGTTTCCTTTTCTAGGACTCTTTCCCCTTGAGAGTTTACTGAAGCTCTGAACATGGCTCACTTGGGCATGGCATTCAACATGCCTTTCTCTTTGAACCTAATCTTATCTTTAATTGTCCTCCTGTTGTAAAACCCTAGTTTCCATTTCTTTCTGGAGGCCAAGGCTAGGGTGGGTCACTTGTTACGCTGACTTTTTCTTGGATTGACATTGAAGTAGGAGTAAAATCATTGAATTGGAAAAATACTTCCTCTGTGCAGTTGCCCCAGGAGTGGGAAGTGAAGACCTCAGAGTACAAGGAGAACTTAGTTTGAAATCTAACAATACTGTCTCTCTGCCTTTTAAAGCTGATCATTATTATAAATAAACAACAAAACCAATAAAACCACCATGCAAAACTGCTGCAGTTTACCTAGCCAACCATGTTAGCAAAGCTACAAAGGTACAGGCAGAGGATGAAGCCAGGGAGAGCCAGGGAGAGCCAGGGAGAGCCAGGGAGAGCCAGGGAGAGGAGGTCTGCTTTAACAGGGCTGCAAGGGAAAACCTCAGCCACCACCAGCTAGATCATAGCTGGAAGAGAATATCAAAAATGTTCCAGTGAATTCTTAGAAAACACAGTATTCATCCTCACTGATTGCCTACTAACTCCCAGTCTAGTATTGAAAGAGATAAGATTAAATGTGCAGAATTAAGTGATAATTATATAAACAAAACCGACCTTGAATTGCCTGGCATTAGATATGGTTGTTGGCTCTGCACCTATCGTATAAATTATTCGAGTTGAGTGGGCAGTGTTACCTTCCAAGCCTGAAGAACTGAAGCAGGGAACATTCTGAGGAGGCTGCCAGGTCTCCCTGGATACGAGCATCAAGTCTGCTGTGGGCAAGACAGGTTCACTGATAGGAGCTTGTTAAATGTTGTTAGGAGCAAATATAAGCATAGGCTATACAGAACCAAAACAGAGGCAAGTTTTCCATATTTTAATACAAATATACATATCCAAATTGCATATATTACTGAACTAGACTCTGAACCACAGCATTATGTTTTAAAATCCAGCTTTTCTTACAGCCCATCCTCCCTGAGCAGCTTTTGTTAACTATCGGCAATTTGTGTCTTTCTGGGCAATTCTATACTTCCTACCAAGGCTGGTTTTTAAAAGTGGAATCACAGTGTGCTGTCTTCTGAGGCTTCTGTCTTCCTCTCAGTGGGCACTGAGCATCTGCGGTGTTTGGGCACATGTACACGTCCAGTACTAGTAAAGGTTTGTCTCGTTCTCCCCAATTGGCTGCATGCTATGTCAGATCAGCTAGGTAACTTAATCTGTGTGCACTTGTTGTCACTGCTGTAAGGATACTTGCTGGTATGAGCACTCTACACTTTCTAGAACACTATGATAACTTCAGTTTCATTTTTTCATTGTGAGGTAGAACATCTTTTTATGTCGTCACTGTTACCTATTAAACTTATATTTAATTAAATTATTGGTCCTTTTCTTGTCAATTTAGAAAAACCTTTGTATAATGTGGAAATTGGCTTGTTTCATGTAAATAAATATTTTCTTGGGTTTTGTCATTTAATTTTATAAATGATATATTAGTTTTTTATTTCATATATTAAGATTCTTCACTTTTGTAGCTTTTCAAAGTAAAAAGTACTTATTCTACATGAATATTTCCTTGAATACATTTTTAAATTTTTACAATACTTTTATGGCTTTCTTTTTGTATTTAAAGCTTCAGTTTATTGGGAATTACAATTTTATAAGTCTAGTAATTCAGCTTTGTTTTTGCCATTGATCACTACCCAGGTGCGACAGCATCATGTGTTGGTTAATTTACCTGTCCCCACTTTATTGTGCACTGAATTTATTGTGCACAGATATCTGTGTCCCTATCCTGGGTCTTGAGAGGCCTGGGTACAGACACCATCAACAAGCCAGGCACTTCTGGAGAAACAGAATGTATGGGAATCCTCAATGTGGTGAGTGGTGTTTACAGCCTGTTGTCACCTTAGACTGAGACTTAAAAACCACCAACAGCCTCAGACAACGGCATGGACATAGAGAGAGCATCAGTCCAGTTTATGTTTGGGGCTTGTCTTTCTTCATCAGTGACCTAGAGATTTATTAGATCACAGCCTTCTAGCCAGGAACTCACTTTAATTTCTCATTTAATCCGGGCATTGCGGGTCCCATAAAAGCAGCTAAGTAATAATAATGTTAAGTGCTTACACTGTGCTTTCCATCCCCAAAGTGCTATCTAAACACTGACTAATTAAATGCCTTGATGAAAGGAGCTGCGGAGGAGACCCCGTATCTGGTTGCACACCTGTGAGGGGCCGGTCCTGAAAGGGCCTGCTTCTCTCTGAATGGCACTCAGTGAGCAGGAGAATAAAAAAGCTGCTGACATTATTTCACTTCTGTTGAAAATTTCCTAGGGTATCTTCTAATTAGCCCTGTTAAACTCACCTTTTATCTGTCTCCCCAGATATTCCCTTTCTACATTCCTGGGGCTATTCAACTGGTCCCTTTTGATGTTTCCCCCCATGGTTAATCACAAAATCATAGACTCTTCAAATGAAGGGGGGATCCTTGTTGATCACTTAGTTTTGAATGATTTAGCACAATTACTCTGTTTTGTACAAGAGGAAACTGAGGCATGGAAAAGAACATACCCTAAGAAAAGTCTTTCAGATCTATGGGGACATCCCTGGGAACAGAAACCAAGATTGCTAAGTCCCATTTTGAGTCCGAGCCTCTTTCTCCTTTCTCTCTGTGAAATGTCTGTGTTACATTTCTGGTTTCTTGACATTTCGGCTCAGTCTCTGCTCACCCTCCCCGCCCTGTCACTTCTTTTCTTTCCACATCTGTCTCTTCTGACTCTTTCAGCTCTTCTTTATGTGATCAGGTAAAGTTGATGCTGTCTTTCTTCTCTCTCCCTTTCAGTGGAGAATCTTAAAAGCTTCTTATTGTCCCCGACTCTTAGTCCGTTCTGGAAACTCCAGTGTCCAGTTTCCCTATATTAGTTGTGTTTTCCCTATACTAGTTGTGTGGGATTATCTTTATATTGAAAATCCTCAAAAATATGTGACTTTTTAAGAGAATTTTTTGTGGGGTTGGGGATTTAGCTCAGTGGTAGAGCACTTGCCTAACAAGCACAAGGCCCTGGGTTCGGTCCCCAGCTCTGAAAAAAAAGAAAGAGAGAGAGAGAGAGAGAGAGAATTTTTGTGTTGTTGTTCCCTTAGCCAAAGGTAGATCACGTACAGATCAAAACTATTAGTGCAGCCTAGCAGGCGTGGTGGTATAGGTTTAATCCCAGTGGAGGCAGGTGGATTTCCTTGAGCTCAAAGCCAGCCTAGTTTATATAGTGAGTTCCAGGCCAGTGAACTAGATATAATAATAACAACAACTACAACAATGCATGAATGAATGAATGAATGAATGAATGAATGAATGAATGCATGAAAGCCTGGGCCTCCTGGGTTACATTTCCTGCTTTTACACGGAAGGCAAATAGGTACATAGTGACCTCAGAGTGCCTGCCTAGTCAGAACCTGGCCTGGCCTCTGACCACTTCCTAGTTTGAAGCACACTTAAGAGAGGAAGCCAGAACTGACACTGGGAAGCTGGTGGTTGCTTCCTTTCTTTGGGTCATAATTTTTCATTTATTAAATAAATAAGGTGAATTTAACTATTTGGATCTCTTCTCACTATTTAATAAGGCAATAATGCTGGACCAAAGTGACTAGTAGGAAATTAAATCAGATTTACCTCAGTAACTCACTAGAGAGTAGATTCTGCTGGTCATCCTTGAGGATTTCCTGGAACTGTCCCAGTTTTAAATATTTATAGCTATTTTCCGTACATATAATATGGAGACTACTTAGCCTTCTAGGCTTCGGTATTGGAGCTCATAGCTGTCCTTATTCTGCAAGAGCTTCATTCATTCTCAGAGTGCATGGCTTGACTGCCCTGGACACAGTACATAAAACTGTGAAATAGGCCCTGTCCCGTTACTAGTATTTTTTCATCTGGGGTTTGTCTTGACCATTCTAAACAATGGGAGAAAATGAGATTAAATCCTTTTGTCTTTTATTCTTTAAGACTCCAGCAGGAAGCAAACTGAGGGGAGTAATTATGAACACTCACAAATCTACCCAATGACATTAAGCCGCATCAAATTATCACAATTTCCAAAGTCTTAATAGAAACCGTCACACTTAGGAGAGGATCAGATAAGAACTCTGGTGGTGTCATAATCCCCCTCAGTACAATGACTGATGAGCCAACTCAGTCCTGGTGTGCAGTCCTGGCGTGCAGTCCTACCGGGAGGAAGCAGGGTGGGGCTGGTCAGAGAAAAGGAGTTTCGTTCATCAACACCACCAGCTCTGAGCCTGAAGGAGGGACTCAAAGGTGAATTACAGAAGAGGAGAGGTTTTTCCCAACTTCGTGAAGCAGGAATCCCCATACAGTTCGGTGGTGTGCTTCTCTGCTTTCGAGGGGGTGTGAGTAGCATTTAGAATGAGAGTACAGAATGCTTCCATTGTGAGTCAGATTGTCAAGCTTGGGTAGAGCTCTCCATGCTGTTTTGTGTTTTGTTTTGAAACAAGGTCTCACTCTGTAGCTCAGGCTGGCCTCCTGCATTCTTGCGTCCTCCCTCAGCCTCCAGTGTTGGAACTGTAGACAGTCACACTGACTCAGCTGGCCTGGGTCACTAGGCACCTCTCTGTGTGCCTATAAATGCTGAGAAATGGCACACGTTTACAAAATACGATTGTTTGAGGTCGTCTAGCCAAGAGAATACAAGTTGAATTACAGTAGAAGCTGGGTTGTAGCACATGACAGGTTTCATTGAGCCTGCTTGGTTTTGGTGGATCTGCTCAATATGAACTGGATCTTGTGAGTAGGCTGTTAGGGTAGGATCGTTTTTGTCCAGGGCAGCAGTCCTCTTTATCACAAAGTTCCCAACAGTTGTCAGAATCTCAGTGTTGTATAACAGCCAAGGAATGCTTGCTTTGATAGGGGTGATGAATCAGAAGAAAAGCAGTAGTGGAAAGAGCCTTTTTCCTGTGCGACTTCTTCTTGTCCTTCTCTTTTCCTGGTCTGTTACGAGTGCCTCCTCCCCCATCCCTGTGGATCATGAACTTCATAATGGTGCTCTGAGGGTAAACAACATAAAAGAGTGGTAGTGTCCTTCCTCCAATCCCGCAGTCGCTATTGGCTGCAGACCTTGAACATGACACTGCAGTTTCCTGGAGCCACACATGAGCAGTAAGCAGCGGTTTCTGAAACTGTGGTCTGGAGAAGGCAGCACCAGGTTATTTTTTAACTTAATTGTAATTTTTGATTGGTCTGCAAGAAAGTAAATCAAATAAAGGCTGTTGTCTTAGTCTGCAGAAAGCCTTAGGCCTCAAATTCCAACGCTGACCATCTTGACCAGAATAGAAGAGGGGAGTGTGTGGATCCCAGATTGGAAGTTCAGCCAGTCAGCCTTCATGGGCTGCTCTTGCACCCAGAGAGTAAGCATACTTGGTATTCTTCTCAGATGACTGAGTCATGTAAAGTGAGATTTGACAGTCTCTCGAGTTATGAGAATACTTGAGATGATTTAAGTGAATTTTTAAAAGGGAAGTCTAGTTGTCAGCTTGATATTACATTTTGTTCTTGTCCAACAGCACAATAAAATGATATAATTTTAAATCCCAGATGGAGTTATCTATTCTTTAAACACTCAGTCAGTGTGCACTCCCCAAGTAAACAGGTCGATTGGTACCTTATTCAGTACAAGAAATTAAGTCTAATGGAAAACAGAAATAAACTTTGACTGCAGTTTGGACATCTGCCTTTTCTCAAGGAAAACTTGGGTACGTGGGGAAAGTGGATGAGGTTGAGGACAGAGGGCACGGAGGCTGGTGGAAGAACTACATATGTTTCCTGCTAATTGCTTTGTTGTGAGATTATTCACGTAGACATGCAGTGCGCAGGAAATAAATGGAACGATAGCGAGGCCTCATCCCACAGGCCCACTGTCCTTGTTACAGAGCGGGTTGATCGTCTCCTTACACACGCACTGACGCTGCAGATGAAGCGCCTTTCCGACTGCGACGGGTTGTTAAGCAGACTTATGTGTGACTTCCTTACTTGCAGATCAGAAAGGAGTAACAGGCAGTTGCCAAGTATTGCCAAGATGTGATTTTAATCATGTTTGAGATATGCCAAGTGTCTCTCCAGCCTTTAGCCTTGGCCAGAGTGAGATGTTCACTTGTGGACCGGAGCAATCTGAGCAGCAGAGGATGTGTCCACTTTACTGTTCTTCCTCCTGATTGCATCCAGACAGAAGAGCCATGTGTTGCCTTTTGAAAAGTGACATGTGAATTCCACACCTTTCTTTCGTACTCCTACTATAGACCTAAAGTATGTGTAAGAAAATTCATCTAAATCACTGAAGATTTTTATTTAAATTAAGAGAAGGTAGCAGTCACTGACCAAGTACCTACCGTCAGACACAGTACTTCTGGTGCCCAGTGCACTAAGCCTGACCCTTTCTTCAGCCCTATATGTAAACATTAGCTAGTTTTAGTTAAGGAAACCAGGGCTCAGGGAGCTTAGTAACTTGCCAGAGTCTCCCAGCTGGAAGGTAGATAGCTACCATTTGCGCTCAGAACAGCCTCACAGTGTGCCCCTGCCTCCCAAACCCAGAGACAATGAAGTGTGAGAGTTGACAAAAGCTGTGTGATCACAGCTTCTTTGGAGATCCTTTAATGAAGCAAACTACTGTACACTGGAAAATACATCTAAGCTGTGGGGAAGCAAACCTGTGCCATACATTTTCTCTTTTTAACTATCTTTGACCAGTTTTATTAAGAAAATACTTTTGTGCTCACACCACAATATAATACTAGGGAAGCTAAAGCAGGAAGATTGTGAGTTTAAGACTAGGCTAGTCTTGGAGAGGTGGCTCAGTGGTTAGGAGCACTGACTGCTCTTCCAGAGGTCCCGATTTCAAATCCCAGCAACCACATGTGGGCTCACAAACATCTGTAATGGGCTCCAATGCCCTCTTCTGGTGTGTCTGAAGAGAGCGACACTGTACTCACATACATAAAATAAGTAAGTAAATAAATAATAAATAAATAAATAAATCTTGTGTTTAAAAAAAAAAAAGACATGGCAAGATCAAAACAACGAAAACAGAATACTTTTTACTTGTTGGGTGTGGCATGATCCCAGTTACACTAATCAGCTGTAGCCTGGGTAGAACATTTGTAAGACTTTCTTTCTGTTGAACTTTATAGAGGAGACACCGTTTACGTGACAGCAGAATTCAGTTCCCCCATCTGACTTTCCTAAGATTGTGTACTTTTTGGACAGAACACTCTCGCCTTTAACTCTCGCCTTGCCCATTCTGTCTCTGGGCAAGGTGGTCCTGATAGCTTTGTTCTGGCTTCATTCTCAGCTGGACACTGAGGGAGTAGACTGTGCTCATAGAAGTGTCCTCCATCCTCCTAGTGCTTTCAGAATAGGGTCCTAACTTAAGCCGTACCAAGATGACTAGGATGTAGAATTCAAAGGTGTAAGGCCTTTAGGGGGTAGAGGGAAGGCTGTGGGAGAGAGGGCACTTGTATATGTTTGAGTCATTATCCACATAAAGGTATGGCTTATATTTTAAAAGAAACCTTACAGAACAGCACACAGGGAGCCCACTTTTCGTAGTGATGCAACCTCTAAACTAGAGGCTGTGACAGCCAATCCTCTTCCCAGGGCTGCTAGTTATTGCATTCAAAGGCAGAATACATAAAGTTTTTCCTTTCCATAGTACTAATGGAATGTTTATAAATTCTAAAATTAACCTGAGAATATTACCTCACTTTTCTGGTAAAAAAAAAAAAATCTTTAAGCAGCTTCAGCCATTAGGAAACCTGGCCCCAAACCTGAGCCAATCAACTACAAAGTAAGTCGGAGTCCAGAGTGACTGAACCACCTGCCGTTCTGCCAGTGCTGGCTTGGGGTTCCTTCTTCAACCACACAGCACGGTGACTGAAAGTGTTTGTGATATCCAGACAGCCCCGCACTCAGCTGCAGGCAGCAGGAAAACACAAGGTAGCACCCTCACTCAGGTGCCTGACAGGGAAAGGATATTTTAAATCAGGCTCACTGCTGCCACAGAGCAGCTTGTTCTCCTTTTGCTGTCCCATGTGGAGGTCTCACGTTATAGGTAAGAGTGGTCAGATGTCCTCACATTTGTATGGTAAGCATGTAAATGTTCAACACACCATAAGCAAGGTCATGTAAACAGTAGTAAAGAAATTAACAGCCGTGAGTTTTAGGTTGCTTTAGCTAGTGTGAAAGTAGAAAGTCTGTGACTGTTATACAGAATGAGAGAAGGCCCACAACTGAAGATGCCCAGACTGAACAGAGAGCCACAGAGCCTACATGAAATTTAAATGAGTGGTGAGAAACAAAGCCACACCCTCCCAGAGGAAATTACCTGGAAGGACAGGAACAAGAGCAAGTACATCCTGTGTCAGCAAGAGGGCTCACAACTGCTCAGACTGAACATGGCAGTTGGGTTGGTATGTGGGTTCCTGTTTGGAGACCTTGCCAAGCAAGGGAGATATAAGGTCTGGTTATACACAGTTCTCTTGTATCCAGCATCAGGGACATAGTCATTTAGTAAGATTCTATTAAGTCAGGGAAGGGTTTCTGTTAGGGATGAAATGAGGATTCACTGAAGACTTGAGAGGTGATAAGTAATGAGAGTAGTTTCAAAACTGTCTATGCGTGTGCTTAGCAGATCAAAGGGAAAGACAGCTTCCGGGACTAAAGCGCAGGTATCTTGGTAATGTAAAGAGAGTGCTAAGAACCTGGAGACTCGGTTAAAGGAGCAGAGCGTGAACCTCAGAACACTATGCTAAATGAGAGAAGACACACAGACACATTCATTCATGTAGACACATGGACACACATTCACACTCACACACATGTGCACACACATACATGTATATGGTTCTATCTCTATGAAATAGCCTTACAGGGATAGAAAGTAGATTACTGGGTCCTAGAACTTGGGAAAATAAGGCAAAATGGCAGTGGAAACTTAACTACTCTACATGGGAGCTAGAAGGGGAGCTGGGGAAATTCTAAAACTGTTTGTAGTAAGGCATGTAACTTTAAATAAACCAAGGTTTACATTTAAATGACTGAATTGTGTGGTTAAAGCTGTTATTTAAAAAGTGGGAGAAAGAATCAGTAAGATAATATGAGTGACAGATAGAGCATCAGTGTTTGGAAGTAAATCACTCACAGCAGCTGCATAATTTCCAGCTTGGCTGTCAATGAAACAGCAAGAATTGCCACTAACACTATTATTACTCTAAATTTATGCTTTCAGAGAACCCCGGAGACAATCATGAGTGAAAACTCAGTAGTATGATTCTGTCACTGGATGCAAATATTCTAATCCAGCAACAACTAAAATAATATTAAAAATTTTAACCTTGATATAGCCTAAAGTTAAAAAGAAGTAGCTTCAAAGGGGATAAACAGATTCTTATTAGTAATAAAAAGTGAAACAGTAAAATGGAGGTTTGGGGGGGTGCTGTGATAGAGAGACTAGGTATTGCAAATTAATTTCTAAAAGATCATTAGTTTCCCCAAGCACGGATAAATATATAGCACTGTCCGTCTGAAGTTGGTGAAATTTTTTAGGAGCCTTCAGAATGCCCATACTTTTGTCCTGGTGAATTCCAGATAGAGAAAAACTTAGGTCATGGTGCTCAGGCTCTTTTAGATCCTGGATGAAAGCATATGTCTCTCTCTGGGACTTCTCATCACCTGTAGTCACCTGCCTTTCAGACCATCCTAAGTCCTCAGGCCTCTCTTTGAATGAGTCATTAATCATGATTGCTTAAGGAACAGAAAGGAAACCAAACCCAACAGCACTCTGAAGCTTGGGGACAGAACTTGGTGGCTGGATATTCCTTAGACAGTGTGTATCAGATATTGGTGTTAGGTGTGTGCCTTACTGGAGTTATTGGAGTTAATGGTCCTTGAGAGAACAGAACTGAAAGAGGGCTAGTGTACCCACAGCTTCCTCTAGGTTATGGAGAGAAGTGAGGTGACCACATGCTCAGAAATCAGCCACTGTAATCTCTACCTCCCTGTTAGGAAAAGATCCACCCTGAAAGGCAGCAAACCTGATTTTATAATCACTTTTTGTATTTCATTGCAAAATAACATGCATTCACCACTGTATAAATAACATGCATTCGCCACTGTGTAAAAGCAAAGGCACACAGTATCCAAGCAGCAACCCAGCATCTCTGACTGTTCCTCTCCCCTGAATTAACCGTTGCTGAAGTTGTTAGCATCGTGGTATTGTTCCTAAGGCTTAAAATCCTTCTCCATTTCCATCTCTAGTATAGCCTCATTTGTTTGTAAATAAAGGACAGATCATATTCCTTGAAGTCTTTCTGTGCCTCCCTTAGGTGTTAGTTGGAGGTAAAATTGTCATTTTAACTAGATACTTATTTGGGGGAAAACAAACATGTATCCAGGTAGCTATTGTTTCATCTTCTTTCCTGATATCAAAGTCAGCTCGTATTAATAGTACAGAAATAAAGGCAGATTCGTTCTTATTGCTGTGTGAGGTGCTGATGTCTTTGAAGCCCATGAGCAGTACTTAAGTGCAGTAGTAATAGTAGTTGATAGTAGTAAGTGGCTGCAGTGAGTTCCAAACTTGTCAACATTTGCGGGCCAGCACATACAGTGATGGTGGGGAGGGGCTACAGGCAGATCCATGGCTCATGCTGGGATCAGCAGTCTTGTGGATGGCCCTTGCCTTGGGGGGATCATGCAGCAAGGCTTCTCATCATGCTGGAATTCAGGCTGGTTTGGCTAGGTCATTTGTTTTTTCAGATGTAGACAAACATTTTTGTTTTGTGTTATTCTTAATGTAAAAAAAACCCATTTTAAAAAATTGATCATTAAGAAAATTAGGAAATGTAAAATTACAAACCGAAAATGGCCCTCAAAATCCCAGGTTACACCCTTTTTAAGCTATTACATTTACCAGCAGCATGAGGAACCCATTTTTCCATATTTGTTATATGTTCTTGGGGGAGAGACTGGAGATGAAATCATATGAATTAATCAGAAAGCTGTGCTGCTGACTTAATCACATAGGCACTATGCCTATATTTCCCTGCATGTCCTAAAACTTGCCTCCCTCCTCTTCTGCCACCCCTACCTGAACTTGTCTCAAGTGGGGGTCACCATGCCCCACACCACTGCAAAGCCAGAGGAACACAAAGGAAGCTTGGCATCTTCATTCTCAAGCCCCAGTGGATGAACCCGTTCTTTTGGAGCAAAGTCCTGGGCCTTGTCTCCCTTGAGCTGCTGGGAAATTATAATTAGAGGTTTTCCTGTTGGGAAAGGAGAGGAGGCCTTGCCCTCCCTTCCCACGTCTACAAGGCCTTGTGTTCTCAACACGGGGCTTCCTGATCTTTTTCTGTTTCCACAGGTGATAGAGGGAAAGCTGGCTCCGTTCTTGGGCAAGGTCATTAAATTCGCCACCGCACACGTCTACAGCTGCAGTCTCTGTAGCCAGAAAGGCTTCATCTGTGAAATCTGTAACAATGGCGAGATCCTCTACCCCTTCGAGGACATTTCAACAAGCAGGTACAGAATACTTGGTTCTACAGAAATGTATGTGAGAGTCATGTCTGCTTTTGCCTGGCCAGATCAGAATAGCTCTGAGCTAAGCATCGTCTCTCACAGTCACTGGAGTCAGATTTCCCCTCGTTTCTGTACAGGGGCTTCTCCCGTTGCTTCTCGTTTAGTTCCAGTCCCACTCTCTAGTTCTATGAAGAAGGAAGCAGCAGAGCTGCAGATGCTCCCTCTAATTTATTAGGTAATGACGTGCGTGCTCAGACGCCGTCCTCGAATGGAGATGGGGGTAGGGGTGCCCACCCAGCTTTCCGGAGCTACAGGGAAAAGAAATGGGAAGGCCAGGCCTAGACTGACCGATAGACCTCCAGCTCACATTCCTGGTGGGGAACACATTCCCCACGGACAACAGCAGAGATGAAAGTTTTAAGGCCTTAAGAGAGAAAAGTGGGAGTTCAGGTGGGATTAGTGTTCTAACCAAAGTAATGTTTGGGCATCAACAGATCCCCCTTAATGGATGATTTTCCCTCTAACTTGGATCAGAATTTCTACTATGGCTTCTCTAAAATCACAAAACAATACACATCACTTTTCCTTTCCTCCCTGAAACATAATAGAAACACTGTGTGTGTGTGTGTGTGTGTGTGTGTGTGTGTGTGTGTGTGTGTGTGTGCGCGCGTGCTTCCTTGGCCATGGATGTCATGGCTCATTTCTCCCCTGCAGAACTCACTAAGACTGTGATTCAGAACAGAAGGTGAGGCACACGGCCAGCAGAGGCTAAGCATGTAGAACGGCATGGACATAGTGAGCGCTGACTCAGCACTCTTGGCTACCTTTAAACTCAGAGACTATTTGTAAACAGTGAAGAACTTGGGTTAGCCTGTACATAGAAGGATATGCAAATACACATGAGTCCTGATTCCAGTTTCCTGAGTGTGGGTCCTTTGTTTCTAGTATATAGATTAGATCCTAGTAGGATATACACTCTCACCTAAGAACTTCTGCACAAAGTTCACAGCATCAACATTTATAAAATCATAAAAAAGAAACAACTTCAATGCCTGTCAACTGATGAAGAAACAAAATTTGGTGTATGCTCCCAGTGAACTACTGTTTAGCCTTGAGAAGGAATATAGAATTGTTACATGTTAACAGATGCTGGATGCAAAAAAAGCTACATATACGATTCCCTTTATGTGGAATGCCCCAAATAAGCGGATCCTGGGGCTTGAGGGCTTGAGGGAAGGGGAAAGGCAGACTTCTAATGAACACAGGGGTTTTTGATGATGTAAATGTTACAGGGTCTGGACTACCGTGATGGTCACAATCTTGTGGCTGCTAAAACTCATGAACTGGAGACCTTGAGGGCCAAGCTTTATTGCACGTATTGTGATAAAAATGAATAATAAAAGCTAAGGTGCTTCTACTGAATAAGCCATTATGTCGTGTCACAGAACAAATCTCAATAAACTTAAGACCAAAACTGCACCGTATGCATTGTCTAGCACATAAGATTAAAGTCTACACCAGGGGGCTGGAGAGATGGCTCAGTGGTTAAGAGCACTGACTGCTCTTCCAGAGGTCCTGAGTTCAAGTCCCAGCAACTACATGGTGGCTCACAACCATCTGTAATAAAGTCTTAAAAAGTTTAAAAAAAAAAAAGAAGAAGAAGTCTACACTAGAAAGGTGCCTGGTAGCCCGTCAAATGTTTGGAAACTGAGCAGTATACTTCTGAATTACATACGTTGAAGGAGCAATCACAAGAGAAACTTTGAAGAAATTTTAGCTGAATGAAAGTGAAATCCCAGCAATGTGGAGTCGAGCTAAAGCAGTGCTAGCCAGTGGGCTTGTCTAGCTGGGGCCTTGGACCACGAAAGCTACATGAGGCCAAGGGCGGCTATGACTGCAGCCCAGGGCAACCGTGAATTGACTTAGAACATTGTAAGATGTCCTTTTCAATTTAAATATGCAGTTCTTGAGCATGAACTTAGCAGATGACACTGTCATATCTCAGTGTCAAAATTAGATACACGTAGCTTCATGGAACTTGGAGCTCTAAACAGCGATGTTTGAAAAAAGGGAAAGAATCTAAGTCAGTAATCTAAACATATACTTCTAGGAACTAAGAAGAACAACCAACCCCAAACCAGCAGGAAGGAGAATATAAATTGAAATTCATAGAAATTCAAATAGATTTATAAGAAAGAAAATGACTGCTTTTAAGGCCTCCTGAACCAAGGCCACATGGCTTCATATGTGAATCTTCTTGAATATTTTAAAAAAATGCTGGTGCTTCACACAAAAACAAAGGAGCTGATTCTTTAAAAAAAAAAAAAAGAAAAGAAAAGAAAAAGAAATTGACTTGAAGCTGTGCGTGCGCATGCACACACACACACACGCATATCTTTAACACATATTGATAGAACTTCATGGAGAAATAAATGTAACAGAGATGTCACCTCTCTCTAAGGACAGCTCTAGCACACAGAGGTCCTGAGCAATTATGTCCTTAAACTAAACATCACTGCCTGTCTCAGGCTAACACTTGCCAGACAACATAAGAATGCATGTTCTGCTCAAGCACGTGTGGAGTGTTCACAAGAGATGGCATTCGAAGGCATAAATAAGACAAACCTGAACAAAGTCCACCCACTAGAAAGATCATGTATTAAACAAGAAATTAGTAATAGGGTAAGGGGATGGCTTAGTGAGTAAGAGTGCTTGCCATGCAAGCTACTAGACATAGCTTTGAATCCCTGGTACCCACGTAAAGCTGAGGCAGGCCAAGCTTACCTTGAACCCTGGTGTCTTGGCTCCGAGTGGCTAGACAAGTCCTGAGAATTCATTGGCTAGACAGCCTAGCTGAAATAGTGGGCTTCAGGTTCCGTGAGAGATCTGACTCACAACAATAGTGGAGAAAGAAAGAGGAAGACATCCACTGTCCTCACTGGCTTCTGCATGCATACTTGTAGGCACATACACCCACATACACATGTACACACTTACCACACACACAATTGAAATTCACAACAGAAAGGCCAGAAAAAATCCAAGAGCATTTGGATATTAAACAAAAAACTTATAAATAACGTAAGTTGAATGTGTTCATTCATATAAAAGCATACACAGGAATGTTTATACAAACTTTATTCCTAACTATCCAAAACTGTAAGCAAATATGAACCAGCCCATCAGTAGGTGAATGGATAAACAAAATGTAATATATCCATACAGTGGGATGGTAGTTTCCAATAGAAGGGATAAATGTACAGGCTACAAAGTTCTGTGGCATTGTAGAAAATGCGAAATTGTAGAGGTGGTAAAGGTCACCAGTGGTCAGGGTTCTGGACTGGGGACGTAACTAGGCAAAGCAGGTTGTAAGGGCACTATTGTGTGTGATGCTGTAGTTATGTGAACATGACATCATACACATCTGTCAAACCCATAGAAGTAGACAGTACAGAATGAACATAGCCCGTGGACTGTGGATAAAATAACATGTCAGTGCTGGAATAGGGCTGCACTGCCTCAGTGGTGTCATATAGTAAGGCATGGATGCCGGTACCAGTGGTTCACACTAAGGGAGCTCTGTTTTTTTTGGTTTTTTTTTTTTTTTTATTAACTTGAGTATTTCTTATATACATTTCGAGTGTTATTCCCTTTCCCAATTTCCGGGCAAACATCCCCCTCCCCCCTCCCCTTTCTTATGGGTGTTCCCCTCCTCATCCTCCCCCCATTGCCGCCCTCCCCCCAACAATCTAGTTCACTGGGGGTTCAGTCTTAGCAGGACCCAGGGCTTCCCCTTCCACTGGTGCTCTTACTAGGATATTCATTGCTACCTATGAGGTCAGAGTCCAGGGTCAGTCCATGTATAGTCTTTAGGTAGTGACTTAGTTAAGGGAGCTCTGTTAACTGTCACTCTAGAGCCTCCAGAGGAGTCCATGCGACAGGCTGACTCAAACATCAAAGTGGAATAGGTTTAAGCAGGCTTTACTAGAACAGAAAAAGTGCAAAGGTAGTGCAGAGCTCCACACACTGCATGCCCCACCACCCAGCCCCAGCTTCCTCAACCTCACACGAGGTATTGCATCAGTTGTAATTAGTACACCAGTGATTCATCATTAGCTAAGGTCCCTGGGTTTGGAGCTTTGGTTTTTTCCCATATTTCCTTAGTTTTTGCCTCATCCCTTTTCTATCCTAGAAGAGTACTTTGCGTTGAATTTTATCTTTCAGAACTTTATCGTCACAGTCTCAGCTAGGACAGTCTCAAAAACTTCACTAATTTTGATGATCTTGAGAGTTTAGTTTTGAAGGACACTGTTGGGAATGTCTGGGATTTTTGTCTTTTCAAGCTTAGACTAAGGGCAAGCATGATTGAGCTTATCTGTAATCCCAGAAACTCAGGAGCCAAGGCAGGAAGACTGTCACGAATTGAAGACATCCTGAGCTATATAACAAGTTCCAACCAGCCTAGACAACGTATAGCAAAAAACAATCTCTAAAAACAGCAACAGTAAAATTAGACTAGGCTCTATGCTTTTGGGATGGGGGTAGGAAAGATTGTGTAGGTAAAGGACCATTTTTATCACATGTGACAAACACAGCACTTTCCTGGCTTACCACTGCAGGGTTGTGGGACACTTCTCTGCTATAAAGTTTCTCTTCCACCCCTCTCATGTAGTCATCTTTGAAAGGGATCACATGAGTCTCTCAGGTTCCACCTGCCTGTGAGCAGAGCGTGCCAGAATTGTTTGCAGTCCTGCTGGGGAGGTCTGTCCTCTTCTCTCATTCACTTTTTTTAAAACATGTTTGCTATTCTTGTCAGTGTAGAGCATGTGTAGTTATTTTGTGCCTTGGGTTGTACAGTATTGATTTATTGTTCAAGCCTTTTCAGCTTTGCACTCAAGTTCTGCATTGGCTCCAGGGTCCCTTTGAGTTAGCTCAACCATTGTGCGTTTTGTTTGCTGGTTTGCTGTTCATCATTTCCCTTCCTGGCTGGACCAGATGATTCAGGCTCATGCTTTACATCTCTCAGCCTCATCCATGAGGTGGCCACATGTCCAACGAAGCCTTCTCCTTTACTGAGAATGACCACAGAGGTCACAATCTGAGCATGAGGCATTACACATTTTTAAATGCCACAAGTCCTTAGACTTGTTCTCTTGACATGAATTCCACACAGAATCTTCTGGAAATTTTGGTTTAAGTCTAAAACCTTCAAAGATATTATATGAAAAAGTATATTCAAAGATATTATGACTCTCAAGGCTCTGAATTCTCACCAAAATGGCCTCACCCCATGTGAGAGGCTTCTGTGCAGTGGTGCTAAATCCATGGCTATTTAGAATTGTCATTCACTTGCTGGTCCCAGGCAGCTCTCCCAGCTTGCAAAATGTGTGATTCAGAAGGAACCTTGACCATCTTTCCTGAAATCCAGGGTGATAATATTTCTCATGGACCGTTGTGCTTCCTCCTAGTGTTCCATTTCCAGGTAAACCCTAAGAGCAGTTTATACAGGTCTTTAGGAAAAGACAAAAGGAAAATCAGAACTTAGCAAAGAAAACGTTGAGTGAGAAATACATGCCTGTGTGTGGGATGTGATAAATAAGTGTGATAAGTAATTTGAATAATGAGGTCCGTGTGCCACTGAAATTTTGTGAATGAATGAATATGACACATGAGATTCACCTCAGAATAATCTACTGTGGGGTAAAGGGATAGATACAAATGAAGGAGTGCCAAGAGTCAGCAAGGGTGAAGCTCAGTGATAGGTACACAGAGGTGTTGTGCTGTGCTCTGTATTTCTGAGTCGATTTGAAATTTTCCATACTATCTATATTTAAAAATCTTAGAAATAAGATACTTACGTGAATTTGTTATCCTTATAGAACCTAATTTTACCTTCTCAGTATTATTTTAGTTTAATTTTACAAAAAAAAAAAAATTTCACAGGTAGGCAGCTGGCTCAATGAGTAAAATCCCTGACATGCAAAGATGGCATCCTGAGTTTGAAGCCCAGGAACCCCTGTAAGAGCTGAATACGGTGCACACAGGTCTAGAGCCTCGGCGCTATGAGATGGAGTGTGGAAAAAGAGGAATCCCCAGAACCCAGCCACAGCAAACAACCAGTACAAGACCCATGTCAAGCAGGTGAAATGTGAGGATCTATACCTGACTACCACACATGAACCTTCACACACACACACGCACACACACGCACACACACACACACTCACACGCACACACGCATGCACACATATACACACACTCGCGCACACACACACGCACACACACACATATACAGACACATACACACACACTCACACACACACACACACACACACACACACACACACACACCACTCTCACAATATTAGAACTACTCTCTCAGGAAACGATTTCTTGAATGTGTTCCCAGTATAGAGCCATCCAGCTGCTAGAGATCCAGTGGATACGCATGATCCTTGCTGTAGTATACAGTTTTAGGAACAGAAGAGCCGCGAGAAAGTTCTGCTAAAAGCATGTCGGAGCTAAGTAGGCTTAGACCTCATCTGCGTGGTGATGTGCATGGTAGGAAGCGAAGAACCCTTCCGTGGTTTCTGGGGATATTTGTGCTGCTCTAATGCACTGACCTTGGTAAATGGGTTTTAGAATATACTGTGTTTACATTGCTTTTTCAATTATGACCATATAACAAACATTGGTCAACTTGGGCTTTCTTTTCCTTAAATCGTTATCTAAGAGGATGCTTCCTGACTGTAACTTGAAAATATGCCCTTAGTGTAGGGTTTCCATGTGTAGGGAATCTTCCTGGAACAAGTAGAGAACATGCTAGAATCATGGGGGCTGGCATTAACCAGCACTACTTCTAGCAGTTTACACATGGCAGTTCTTTCTTCTGCCTGTCCTGTAAGTGCTACCTCTCTTTTAAACTCTAGTTTATGTATGTGCACATATGTGTGTGAACACTTGTGCCTTAGAACATATGTGGCAGTCAGAGGACAGCTTGTGGGAGCCCTCTCTATCTGGGAATCAAGTCATCAGGGCTTGGTGGTAAGTGACTATGCACTAAGCCATCCCCTGGCCCACCTCTGCTTTAATGATAAGGAAACTTAAGTTCAGAGAAAACAGTTGACTTGCCTCAACAGATAAGGCAAGACACTTAACTATATGTGACTCAACATCCACGCAGTTCATTACACACCACTGCTTCTTCTGTAGGTCTTCTTTGAAGACTAGCTGAAGTTTTCAAAGAAGTCTTCAGGGTGCACCTAAGAGTAATTACAAAGATAGCTAGATCTGCCTTTAAAGGTGCCTCTTTAGAGACGTGCTTTTCAATTGTCCTTTATTTGCCCCGGGAGTTTAGACACCTGGAGCAGTAAGCCATGGGCAGATGGATGGGACAGATACACATTTCTGTTGTTAAGTGGAGGAATGGCTATTGTGACGGGGGATAAGAAAACAGTTGATTCCCTGCATCCCCAGGCAGTGAGCTTATCCATGAAGCTAAGAGTACCTTGTCTTAACTCCAGACTGTGGTTTCACTATCCCAAGCTTCTCAGACACAACTGAAACACCTACATCTCCTTAACTAAGAAACTCGTAATGTCCAGACTACAAGATTTAAATACAATAGAAAGACCTAATCCTAATCCATCATTTACCTGTGAGAGGATGCAAGGGAAGCAAGGCTTTAGGAGGAACAAACATTCCATTAAGACAATGGCAAAACCGCACAACCTAGAGAAATAGAGACAACGCACTCCTGAGAAAATAAGAAGTAAGAGCTCTAACTATAAAGAATTGCAGGGCAGACGATTAGCAATTCTACACCAAGACTTACGAAGAAACAATGAGCACGTGAGCCAAGAAGCCACCTAAGTCCACAGTGGTCCAGAACTTAGATTTTGTTTTCTTTTAAATTTTTAAATTGTCTTCTATACAGCTTTCTTCCCATCATCTCCACACTTCACTAATACCTTTTGTTGTTAAGGACCCTTCCTGGTTCTGCTGAGAAGATACCTATCCCATCTCAGTGTGTCTGTGAAGACGCCATTCCTAAACACTTAAGTGCTTTTGAAACACTCTATGTGCATCTTGAAAGAGTCCCGTGAGCTCAGACAGCCTCCCAAGTCAGTGGTGACCTTCTGTCCTAAGCCATTTGGCTTGGCTAAATTTTTTTTCAGATGACAGGAAAGTTGTCTCCACTGGTATTTAAATAGAGAAAATATGTCACTCCAAGACTCTGACCACTGTACCCTTCTGAGCTACATTCCAGATGCGGGTAAGAAGATTATCTGACTGTACACAACACTGAGCTTAGTGTCCTCTGGTGTGTGCATTCCATAGACAGTATTGTTTGTTAGTCCATGATGCTGACATTTTTTAAATGAACTAGCTAATTGAGAGGATTTGAAGGCCTCCCAGTGTATAATATAACATTATAGAGGTGTGATAAGGAAATGACATTCTTCCTGTGTGTCCCCAGGGCAGCTGCAGCTCAGGCGTTACTATTCTAAAAGGGTTTGTTGTTTTAAGGTAAGTTTTGAATGTAAGACTTAGTCCCAGTACTAGAAAGGCAGAGAGACTGGTGATCTCCAAGTTTAGAGCCAGTCTGGTCTACACAGTGAATTCCGGGTCAGTCAGAGCTTCCTATGAGACCGCATGTCCTAAAAAATAAAAACGAATAACAACAACAACAGTAAAAAGAAACATACATCCTGAACATTACTTCCAGTTTCTCTTTGTGTACACGTAGTTGCTTTCTTCTCCAAGAAGTAAGGATGGCTCACTTGAAGTTAACAACACACTCTTACACATCCGGTCTTCACACTGTGAAAGAACTTCACAGATTATCTTGAGAATGAACACTGACCTCACAGAAATGCCCATAGCAAGTGAGGCTCCAAACAGAACTCCTCATTGTCAGGTTAGTTCACATAAGAAAGGGAAAGGGGAAATTGTTTTTGAAACAAATCCCTTCCAAGGAACTTAAACCTGAAGCCTGTTACTCTTAACCTACTTGGCCAAACTCCAAAACATCCAGTTTGCAAAAGGACATGGAGAGTAGATGTCCTAGTATGTGTGACCTATTGAAAATGCTGTTGTCAGTTGCGATTGACTTCACTACCACCCTGCCTGCCCCTAAGGGGCATAGACACGGTTCTGTCCATTGGAGCTGTCTGCCCTTCTTCACACACCTCACGCACTGCAGTTCCAAATACCCAGCTGTAGGCAAACCTGAACAAAGGTTTGCTTTCCAAGTGACTAGGAAACTGTGTTGTGATGTAAAATGCTTAATTCCTTCCTCCTGTGGGAGAGGCTGTAGTACACAGGGGGTTCTGTTGCTGTTGTTGTTGTTTGTTTGTTAGCTCAGCCTGAGTAGTGGCATTCAGCTCAGGTGTGATGATGCACACCTTTAATCCCCGAGAGGCAAGTGGATCCACGTGAATTTGAGGCCAGCCTGGGCTACAGACCAGCCAAGGCTACATAGTGAGACCCTATCTCAAAGAAAGTGGTTTCCTTTCTGCTGTTCTACTTGCATTTTACTTGCCCACCAACAGGGCATATGGAGAGCATGTATGGAGAGTAGGTGTCCAATAAAGCTGTCACATATGTACCAAAACAATATACTGCTCATCGGCCAGCCACCTGACAAAAGTTTCCCATTTATCTAGTTTAGTTCATTATAGTTTTAAGAGAATTGCATGTTAAATGTTTGGTCTGCGTTGGGGGGTGGGGTGCAGGTGAGCCAAGCTTGAGAGGAAAGAAGTGCTATCCAGAAGCTCGAGTGTTCCACCGTAGCTTCCTATTTATTCAGCCTTCATTTCTGAGAGCCCTTGCTCAAACAGACTGAATTCCTGGATTATGGCCTCATGTGGACTTAAATACACACACATTACATACCCTTTTCTCACTAATCAGCCTGACACATTCCTTTGTTGGTAAATGGTTCCAAAGCAAACACTGTCAGTGCACCTAATTACCAGGTTTGTGGGCTGTGCTTGGCAGTCCTGTTACATCCTGTTCAACAACAGAGGGCAACAGCCTTGGCTGGGCCACGCTTGGGGAGGGAAGAACTCACCCCCACTGTCTGTAGTCTTTTTAATGATATTTCCTTTCTGTGGCTTTTCTTGGGAAGCAGCCCACTCAAAGAGGATTGCAATAAGGTGTGCGATCTTAGAAAGAGCCAAAGGAAGCCTGGGCTCCTCTTCCTAGGTGCCGTTTCTGGGAAACCACCTGCTTCTGTCTGCTGGCTGCTCTCTGGGGAGGATTGAAATGCTGGGTGCTTTGTTGATCGCTCTCTGACATACTTGCCAGGATTTAGAACCATCAATGTCTACAGGAAGGGCCTTCAGAGACCATGTAGGCATCTAGGGAGTGGGAGAACAGTCCAGAACATGGATGACAGGAGAAAGTAAGGAGAACCAAGATGCAGTTGTTCTCGTCTTCAGTCCCTGACTGCCCACCCACCCTTGTCTTGATGTACTTGCTGCGCCAGTGAATGGTTTGCTGGATTGGAAAGAAAGAGAACAAACGTCTCAGCACGGTGCTGGGCGGTTTGGCAGAGGCATCAGGCAGACTTATTTTCTTTTGCTAAAACAAAAACAAAAAAACAAAATGCAAAGAATAACTTGGTATATAACATTGCACCTTGGCTGCCTCCATATTCTCATGTCTAAACACTTCAGAATGTCTGCTAACACAGACAAAACTTGCAGGAAGCACTTGGGCTGGCCCCACCCTGTATGCCATTAGCCTCTTGATAAATAAAGCTCATTTATTAGCACAGCCCTCACGGTGAGGGCACCAGTGCCTTTGGATGCCTCAGTAGATTGCTGTCAAGACACGTTCCTCACTGAGTTTCTAGTTAGGTATCTGGGTTACATGGCCTTGTCTATACACGTGCCAGATGACCTCACTGTCTGTTGCTTGCAGAAGAAAGTGTCCATCTTTGTTTAAAATCATGTTTTTATTTTTAA
Source organism: Rattus norvegicus (assembly GCF_021556685.1). NCBI lineage: Eukaryota > Metazoa > Chordata > Mammalia > Rodentia > Muridae > Rattus > Rattus norvegicus. The sequence continues at coordinate 81,384,276 of NC_141542.1, read as the reverse complement.
CTATAAAAAGAATTGGTGCTCACTAATAGAAGACACAAAAATATAAAGAAATTCTTTTTTTTTTAAAGATTTATTTATTATATATAAGTATACTGTAGCTGTCTTCAGACACACCAGAAGAGGGCATCAGATCTCATTACAGATGGTTGGGAGCCACCATGTGGTTGCTGGGATTTGAATTCAGGACCTCTGGAAGAGCAGTCAGTGCTCTTCACCGCTGAGCCATCTCTCCAGCCCAAGAGATTCTTTATACATTATTTTTTCTACATATATTATTTATACATTTATATATGAACATATAAAATGGAGTCATGTTGAAATGTAGTCCTATATCTTCCATTGAGAATATATCTCTGACTCCAAATATAATCAAATTCAATCTATAAATGTTTATTGGTGAGTACTTTAATTGCTTTAAAAATTATTAAATCATAATATGGGCTAGAGAGATGGCTCAGCTGTTAAGAGCACCGACTACTCTTCCAGAGGACCTGGCTCAATTCCCAGCACCCACGTGGCGAGCGATTCACAATTGCTTATAGCTGCAGTTCCAGGGGACCCAACACTCTCACATAGACATCTATGCAGGTGAAACACCAATGCACATGAAATAAAAATAAACTATTAAATCAGAATATACTGTGTGAAAAACCTTTCAATAAGATAGATGGGGGAGAAGAGAGGAGAGAATTAGTAAAGACATGCTAGTTCATGGAGGCACCAATGGGAAAGGGATGGACATGAATATGCATCTTTAACTGCCACTTGGCTGCTACATGACCCCTAACCTGTCACCACCCCTGACCTCTCAGGGAGATGGTACCAATTAACAAAATGTATAAGTGGTGTTTTTTCTAGGCCAGAGTTTTAGCATTTTTATATTTATACTTTATATGATATTTTATATATTGTTCTATATAATGTTCCAGCAAGTTGACTGATTTTGATACTCTTTATCCAGGGAGCTTAAGATACAAACTCAAACTATGATTCAACTTATCCTTCTGTAAGATGTGTTTAAGAAGTAAGCTTGTTCATGTTTGCTTACTGCCTGGGGTAGAGCAGGAGAGAGTAGCTGAGTGCTCGGCGAGTAGCTCATGAATGGTGTAGAGCAGGAGAGAGTAGCTGAGTGCTCGGCGAGTAGCTCATGAATGGTGTAGAGCAGGAGAGAGTAGCTGAGTGCTCGGTGAGTAACTCATGATTGAGAAGTGACTAGATCACTGGGTATTTTACTTTAACTTATTCACGCTGTACTTAAGTGATTTTAAAGTTTTAAATCACAGAGTCTTAAAATTAGCTCTTAAACTATTTTAGGAAGTTTTTATTTAAGTAGACATTACCATTAATTATATGTGACTTTTTTTGAGTATTGGCTAACATCCTGTCATATATTAGGGGCAGATGTGTTTTACTGGGGCAATGAAGCCTCTAACGTCAAAGAGAGAAGATATTAAATGTTTGAGCTTGGCTGAACTACTCAGAAACTTAATTTCGAAACACCTTCTAGGTTACTTCTGTTACTTCTTAGTGTACACATTTTCTTCCCCCTGGGGCTGTAAATAAGTAACCTGAATACACAATGGGAAGACAGGCCGTATTTACCTTTCCATACAAAAAATGTTGACTCTGTAGACAGAGCAGTTTGTTCTGAAATTAACTATTTTGTGCTTTTAAATTACAAAAGGTGCAAAAGTAGCTTTGTTTTGTAATGTATGTTTGTATGTTGTAATTATCTTCTACACACTGAATTTCGAGAATGGACATGGTAGTGTCATGAAAGTTGTCATTTAAAAAATCTTTTTATTTTAACACCTTCTCTAATACACTATCATATTACTGTGTCTTCATTAAGTATCTTAGGGACTCTGACCATTGAACCACTCGATAGTGCTTCAGTAGAAAACATTCTTGTTCTGTAACCAACACTAGTAATTGTCTCTTCCATCCCTGATGCTCTCAAAAACCTTAAACTGCACAGAAAGACTTAGTGGGCACGGTACGTACTCATGCTGTATGAGTGTTGGACCAAAGTGGACCAGCACTCCAGACCCATGGATAATGCAGGAGCCACCTGCTAAGAGCTCACATGCCTAGCAGAGGCTGGAAAGCCATCCAGCACCACACCTGCAACTCATGGGGCTTCAGGCCACTGACCCAGTGGCTTTATCTATCTTACCTTGTGGCCAGAGCACTATCCCTGAAATTTGGAAGAGCCACAAGCCCATCTTGTGGAATGGGAGACTGCTACCCTAAATTAGTCTCATTTTTTGGTGTGTTTGCCAGTAATTTTTGTTCCCATAACCAATGGGAAGAAACATGTAGCCTTTTGATGAGAAAACAAGAAAAGACAGCAACACACGCGCACACACACACACACACACACACACACACACACACACACTTATGTGAAAACCAGAAATGCGTGAATCATCTTACAATAAAATTAGTAACATAGTAGACAGACTTAAATAATGGCCCTGAAGCTGGTTCAGATCTCAGGTCCAGCCTTGGAAACATACAATGCCACTGAGCTTGCATAGATTTAATGTAAACTGGAAGTTGTAATATAGGAAGATGATGAAGTGTGGTACAGCCATTCTGTAAGAAGGGAATTCACCATACTTCCTTTTCTAGGAAGCAGATCATTGGTAGTAGGGAAAAAAGGAAATTTAAATGAAAAAAACTCAGCTGGAAAGCAACTTACATCAGCCATCAGCGAATGGATAGAAAAATCTTCAAAACGTAGAGTGCAAAGAGATGAACAGATTTCTCTGGCAGAGAAGATAGTGTCTTCAATTGCCAACCAGGACTTCAGAGTCACAGATGATGTGACTGTCTAAACTTCCAATGAGGGAAGTGACAGTCTCCTCCACTGTCCAAGCCTATTTATGGTAGACTTAGGAGAGAGACCTGTGCATATTAAGGGACCTTTTCTACCTAGGAAGTACCAGAGTCCCCTCTCAGGCCAACTCCACTGCAAAGAAAGTTTCTCATCTCAGTTTCCCTCTCCCAGGCCAGCAGCTCTTGCTCAGGCCACTGCCTGAGACGGTCAGGAGGAAGCCAGGCCAATGATTGGCACAGCTGTTGCTACAGCCTGAACTGAAGAGTTCCCCAGGGATCCCTATCACTAGACTCGGAAAAACATGAGTAAATTATGTAATGTCATCTTGTTAAAAGAATGGGATCGGTGGCAGGAGATAAATACGGAATAAAAGCCATAACTGCTTTGTTCCTTCTAAATTCAGTAACCAAGATTGTATTCCTAAACAACTGGGTTATTTTCTGAGCCCTCTGTCCATTTTCCACCATACTCATGCTCAAACTTTCCCTTGCTTTGGCTCTACTAAGTGATGAGCTCAGCTGTGCTGAGTGGGTCCCAGTCAGTCCTAGATGAATTACTTCCTTCAAAGGCATCTTTCATAAATAAAACTTTTCTTTTAAATTAAAATAAAACCAGTGAGTCAACAGAAGTGCAGAGGGAGCCAAGAGCATCTGATGTCATCTGCATCACCTTAACTGCATTCTGCACTCAGCTCGCTCTCTCCCAACCAGGCCTTCCCAGGGGTCAGAAATCTGTACAGAGAACCACTGCTCCATGTCTGGTCCCAGTCACCACAGCCATAGTGTGTCCCAGTTCTGGCAACAGTGGTAGAGATGTTTAAATCCTCCTGCAGTTCTTGTATTTTTCCTAGCGCTAGAACTATATTGTCCTGAAGTAATCCCAAGTAAAGGTGAGCAATTTTTTTGAGAATAATAGTGACTACCAGGTAAACCTTAAGATGCAGATTTAGTGTCAGAAGTATTAGTTTTCCCCTTTCCTCCGATTCTCTTGCATTCACATCCAATTTGTTGTGTTTTTAAACTCGTCCTAGAGTGTGGCCAGGACTTCTCTCCCAGGCCACAGACTAGCAGGAAGGACTTAATAAGCATTTACACAAAGGATGATGGTGAGTTAATGTCCCCAGTGGGGTAGCAAAATTAACAAATGAATTAATTAACCCTTGTTTGCATTCTATTTTGAATCCAGATTGTAAGTAAAGCTTTTGTAATAGGTATTAGCCAAGCTTAGCTGACAAACGAAGTCCAGGACCAAAGAAAGCCCAATGCTTTGTGACTTCCAATGAGGGAAGCTCCTCTTCCTTAATTAACTCCGGCTTAAAGGACAGATAAAAGCATCATTATGGGACATGCCAATTGTCTTCCAGGAGTTGAGGTGTGTATTGAATAACCTGAAGAACTATGTTGTATTTGGCTACTAACTGGAGGAGGGCCAGAATTCAAATCACAGCACCAGAATCAAGACCAAAGCTTAGGAGCACAAAAGCCACCAGTTAGTAGTTTGTATTATATCCATTAACTTAGAGACAATAAATATGGGAAAACAAATAATGCCTAACTCAAAGCACAGTTATTTATGGGTTTTAAAAAGCTAATTTATCTACACACACACACACACACACACACACACACACACACACACACAGACCACCACCACCACCCTGTAAAAAAAGGCCAAGTAGAAGCTGCCTGTTTTAAATTTCAAAAGGAAGGGTTGGGGGAGGGTGGGTTGTAGTCACATAGCGTGGCCTCTGCATTTGTACTTGTATGTGTTATGTACTCTCTGCAAGGCCTTTGCTCTGCTAACCAAGATGTCCACATTCCTTGTTCTCTTCCTCCGGTCCTGCTGGTAAAATTGAAGGGTGTTTGGACTGTCAGATTTCTGGTCAACTGAGAGTAACGTCTCCTGATGGCAGTGATAGGCCACTGCTTGCCTCACTCCGTTCATCAGAACCCACTTACAGCCAGTTTCTTATTAAAATTGCTTGTCACCTTTTCATTATTGTAATCTCTACTTCCTTCTAAGAGCAGCCTCCTCAGTGTTCTTTTTTTTTTTTTTTTTTTTTTTTGGTTCTTTTTTTTCGGAGCTGGGGACCGAACCCAGGGCCTTGCGCTTCCTAGGTAAGCGCTCTACCACTGAGCTAAATCCCCAGCCCCCTCCTCAGTGTTCTTATTTGTTACATTGTGTTCGTTCATTTTACCTTCGCACCTTTAATAACAGTCTGTGTCTTCCACTGAGCAACCTGCAGGTATGTAGATGCACAAAGATGCACATATACAGATATATAGGCTTAGTCATACATTAAAGTAACCAGGAGCTACCTGACTTAGCTAAAAGATTAAATAATCTCCCTGCTTCATTGGAAAGCTAGTGCTCACTCACGGCTGTATGGGGCACTTACATAGCAGCCTGAATGGCACTGGGATGCTCATAGTGAATACTTCTTTCTGCTGCTCGCTCTGTTCATTATGGGCTCTTGAGAATGGAAATCAACCAAAGGCTCTATACTGCTCCGAAGGCCCATCCTTTGCTTGTCAGAAAGCCAACAAAGTGAAACCTGAATTTTAGTCCAAATGAAATATCTGAGGCCAATGCCTGAGCTAAAAATAAAAATGCAGCAGGAGGAGAACTTAACAAGAATGGGCAGGAGCATTGCTGTGACCTCTACGGGGGCAGTGTCCTTTTGCAGTTTCCTGTGACCTCCTTCTCTGGAAGGAGGGGGCAAACGAAGCCATCAAGCCTGTGTCTAATTGGTCTCACATCATCAGCATTCCGGAACAGGGAACAGTCTGCAGCCAGGAATTCTTGCTGCTTTGCCATAACTTTTGCCCTTGGATGGATGCAGCTCAGTTAGTTTGTAGCAGGTTCTGGTCCTTGGATTGGATGGCCATAATGAAACATGTCAGTTCGGTCTGTGGTGATTGGGTTTCTAGATTATGAATGCCTCCCTTACTTGCCATGGACCAATAAGATAATTTTTAGATAAAAACTGTTTATAAAATGGGTAGTTTTATTCCAAGGAATACTTCCTAAGAAGGAAAATATGATCTGTATTGTCCCCAAATAGTGGGTAGCCCCTACACCTCTCCCAAAGAAGAGTGCACAGATAATTACTAATATTCTGTAGAACTGGCTTCCAAAGAAGCAGATCTCCAGTCTCCTTTCTGCTCCTGCCAGTTTTGCTCTGCCCAGGACTAGTACCGCCCTGCCATTCCCGGGTCACCTCAGTGCAGCTCTGGAACAGCCTATACTAACTTATGTAACCTACCGTATAGTTTAACTAACACAAATAAACCACACTAAAGGAATGCAACACACCTTCACTGGGCTGAGCCTTTCTGGAGAGGCTGTAGCCAGTGCTCCTTGGCACTTTTCCCCCACAGAGCATGGGGAAAGGAGAATGCAGGTACCCAATTGCTTTTACTGCCTGCACCTCAAGTCTGCATTTTGGAAGACACTTTAGATATCAGCTTACCCAAATAGTGAAGAGAATAAGGTCAGAAGAAAAAGTAACTTGCCACTGTCCTGTAACATGCCCATGCCAAGCTGACCCGAGAACTCAGTCTCGTACTCTGGGGTTCTCCCTCTGCAGTAATGTTCTGATGGGAGAACTCAGTCTCGTACTCTGGGGTTCTCCCTCTGCAGTAATGTTCTGATGGGTGCTGGGCAGATCCTCATGGGTGCTCTACCGACCTGCTCTCACAGCGGAAGTTGCTGAAGCAACTTCAGAGCTCATAAAAGCAGTTTATTTTATAAAGTACATACAAAAGTAAATTGCCTTTGATTTGTCTCATGGTCTGGGTAGAGTATGAAAGAATAGAAAGGCCTCAGAGAAGTCGCCCAGCAAATCTGATTAGCAAAAAGCTAATAAGTGCAGCTGAGAGCTAGCCAGCCAGGATGGCTCTGGGTTAGAGTTGAAAAGGCACTGAGTTGGTAAAAACTTGAGTTACCAAATGATGTACAGTGTTCTATCATGGGTGTTTATATCACGCTTGGTTTCACTTACAGAAACAGAATCTCAATCTTACAACTTTCCCGCCTCAACCTCCCAGAATGCTGAGCTTATAACACATCTGCCTTTCCAGTGCCGAGAATCAAACCTAGGGTCTTGTTGGACATGCTGTCTACAACTGACATACGTCCAAACCTCCTCACTTCTTAAATGAGGTTCTAAATAAGGTCAGAAACAACAGCATGGTACTAGTTTGTTCAAGTATTTTTTATCACATGTTTTACTGAAAATAAGTTGTTTTGAGAATGGCATGGATAAGAGTACTGACCTTGTTGGTTGGTAAGAATGTAAGCCAGCAGGCGGGAAGGTGCCAGTTAACCCACTGTGCACTCCTCTGGGAATTCCTTTCAAGATGTTTAGGTCAGCGGCTTTCAGCAGGTATTTTGACCCCACAGCTATTGTCAGTATCTGTAGCTATTGCTCATTGCCATAGCTCAGGTTGGGGGAGAGTTGCTTTGGCACTGGGTGGGGGTGCTAAGCACCATATAGTGACAACAGTCCCTTGCACTGAAGAAGATCCCACCTAAAATGTCAGTGGTGCCAAAGTTGGCACTCTGGCTTAGTGAAGCAATGCACATACAAGAAGGAAATGAGAAAATCTACGATGTGCCTTTGGCCAGCAGCAAACACTCTGCCTGCAGCTGCATCCTATAAAGATATTTTGGTTTTAGTGGCTTGCTGCATAGCAAGGGGACTCAGACATATAGACGCTGGCATTCATGTTGCCTGTTGCACTTTTTAGTCAGAGATGATAACTATGACAGATTTGCCATGTATAAAAGACAGACTTCTGAAAAGTTGGGTAGGGTGGATCTTACTTTCTTTTCACTTGAGGTAGAGAGATGAGTGTCTGTAAAGGTGCACATTTGTGCTTGGTACATGCGAAAGTCAGAGGTCAACCTCAGGATCATCCTCAGAGTCATCCACTTTGGTTTTTAAGACACAGTCTCTCATTGATTTTTCTAGACGGGCTGGCCAATGAGTTCAGGGATCCTCTAGTCTCTGCCTCCCCTGGGCTGGGACTCTCCCCTGTGACAAGCTTGTATTGCCATATGGGGCTAGGAATCAAGCTCTGGTCCCCAGCACAAAGGGAAGGGCTGCAAACACTGTATGTACTGAGCCATCTTCCCAACTCCTGAGTCACATTTAAAATAGTCAAGGAACTGTTAAACCCATGGAGCCAACCATTTCCCCAAGGATGACCGATCTGTGATAGAGACCTGTTCCCAAGGAAGAGTAAAGCTGTGTGCTGTTCTACACATGCTTGCTTCCCCTGCACCTCATACTTCTGTTACAGACGTTTATTAATTTCATATATGAACAGATGTTTCCTTCTCTTCCCTTTTCTGCCATTTTTTTCAAGGTTTTTGTTGTTTATTTGAGATAGGGTCTCACTGTGATTCTAGCTGGCCTGGAATTCTCTACATAACCCAGGTTGGCCTCAGACTCACAGAGATCCACCTGCCTCTGCCCCGAAAGTGCAGATTAAAGGCGTGTGCCACCATGCTTAGCCTGCCTTATTCTGTAGAATGAAAATCAGAGCGTGGTGGAAGGAAGCTAATGACGGATTGTCTGTGTTTGGGAATGTTATTGATCCATGCATCCATACCACAGATGAAAAATGCCTCCAGGGTTACAGATTGTTAGGAAATAAGACTGTTCTGTTTCGAGCGCCTTAATTTCTTTATCTCACACTTGTTTCAGTTACTGACCTTTGGTTAGACCAGGCAGGTGCACAGGTCCTCCATCACTCCATAGGTGGTTTTTGCACCAGAAATACCTGATAAGACTCAATCTCTTCCTTCACTGCAGGCCTGGTATCAGCAGAGATAAGGGAGTGGCACTGGGGAACTGGGTGTTTCCTCTTTATCAGTCGCTGCCTTAGGACCATGGCCCTTGGTGTATAAATCCATGACCAGCCCTGAGGAAATTCACTTGATAAAGCTACCATTAGAGTGTCATTTAATGATAGGAACTTACAAAGGTGTGACCCAATGGGGACAAAGCCACTACCCAAAGCTAGGGGATAGCTAGCCCAGACAGAGGCACTAGGAGACCTGGCTCTGACCTTCGTCCTGACTGGCAGAAGCAGAGGGGTAGGGATAGGGAGGGTGTGGAGGTGACCCAGCTGTGTCCAGGAAGGAGCAAGCATCAGAGTCACCTGTAGGGATGTATTCTGTTTGCCTGGTCCTTCCATCTGCATTTGCTCATTGCAGGCTCGTGCCAAGTATGATTTGGAGGAAGTTGTGGTCAGCAGCACCAGAAAAAAGGCAACTGACTCATCAAGGAAGCAACAGTCCACGCAGGCTGTCCCAGCTATAGAGACATTAGTGACTTGACACTGCTTGTGCTGTATATATTTGCTCGGATAGCTAGCAGTATAGCCCTCAGTAGGAACCTTGACTTGTACCGTGGCCCTGAGTCCCAGTGACAGCTCTATCTGCAGCTTTCTGTGTGCCTAGGAGATGATCACTAGCCCTTTGGGAAACTTAGTTTTCTGCTCTGTAAAAGGAAGGGCTTGATGGGTTATCCAGACCACACAGTGACATCAGTGAAGTCAGGTTTCAGAGAGGCCTCCCAGAAACGCCTGAGGGGCACAGCTTCTCCTGGGCCAGGAACTGCTGGACACTTTACCCATGATCTCATTCAAGGCCTGCAGCATCCCAAGGTGATGGCTGCTCATGTTATCTCCATAAGCCTATGAAGAAACTGACGCTCACCAGGTGAGGTCACTTGCTCCAGGCCTCATTTGGTCTGCGGGGGTAGCAGACCAGAAGCCACAGGCTGGGTGGCTTAAAAATGAGTTTCTCACAGCTGTGGGGGGAGCAGGGGTGGTGGGGGGAGTGCTGGAAGGTTCAGAGCAGGGTGCTAGCAAGATTTGGGTTCTGATGAGGGTTTCCTTACTAGCTCACTGATGGCTTCCCATAGTGCACAGGGTAGAGAGACACTAAGACATTGAGAAGCTCTGCTTCTTGCATTAAAGACACTAAGTTAATTGGATCAAAGGCACACCCTTACCTTAATTAGAACCTACATACTCTGTCACCAATAGGAGTTACCTTGGGGGGAACCGAACTTCTTTATGGGAACCCCAGGGGGTCACATCAAGGATAGGGAAACAATTTGTGGTTCCTCAGATATTATCATGATAGCAACTGTCCCCTCAGATAGGAGAGCTGAGCTGGGAATAGGTACTGCTGGGGCAGGAAGCCTTTGTTGGCCAGCTCTTCACCAGGCCTTCCCACCAACTCCAACTCACTGCCCTCTCCACAAGGCATGGAGGGGTCAGTGGGAAGACCCTCCTGGGGCCAAGCCACTGAGTGCTGCTCGGTTGTGCAGTAGGTTAGACACTGTCCCAAGATAACCCATACCCCAGATTGAAAAGCCCAGATGAGGGGCTGGGAATTTAGCTCAGTGGTAGAGCGCTTACCTAGGAAGCACAAGGCCCTGGGTTCGGTCCCCAGCTCCGGAAAAAAAAGAACCAAAAAAAAAAAAAAGAAAAGCCCAGATGAGTCCTGAAGACAGCTGCATGTGACACCAGTCCAGGACCGAAGAAGATGGTGTAGTCAGCCCCCTGGCCTCCTGGGATGAAGGGAAAGTCCTCCATCACAGCTCACGTGTGGCAGAAGAGAGCTCCACGCACATGAGCAGTGCTGAGCAGCCGGGGTTTAGTCATTACGAAGAGCTCCACAGTGCAAACAGGCTGCACTGGTGGACGCCTCTGCAGACTCCAGCAGGCCAGACAGGCAGCTAGTCATCCACCTGGAATGCGTCCTCTCCATAACTTAGCAAAGCTGCCCTGCTGCTGAGAAAGTGCTTCCTTCCCACTCTGGCTGGTCCTTGTTCACACTTAGGTCATACAGGTAGGCCTTTAAAGGTGGGAGGAGTTTCCTGATTTTAAAAAGGGCACAGAGTAATGGGCCCCAGGACATCATGCAGAGAATGAAAATGTCCATGTACCTTCCATGAGAACTAACACATAAAAGCAGTAAGCTAAGAGGGCTGACATAGAACGCTCCCTGGCATATGTTGCAGGGCTGCCACAGCAGTAGGCTACATCCTCAGCCGCTGACCCTAGAGTTTCTACTCCTTTCTCTCTGTTGTCACCGTTAACAGAGTCACTGGGTCACTGATGACTCCCTTCACCCCAAGCCAGTGTCTCATGAGGCTGGTTCTAATCCCAGGAAAGTTGTGTCACTAGTGAACTCTTAACACTTAGCCTTTTAAAAGCAAACGCAGCCCCGGTCTCTCAGTAATGCCTCTTCCCAAGGACAGGGATGTCCAGAGGAATGAGTAGTGCCCCAGTGACATTCCACACAGGCTTTGTGCTCTGCAGTCTTGCTGATCGCTTCTGTGCTTGGCTTTTACAGATGCGAAAGCTGTGGATCTGTCTTCCATTCCGAGTGCAAAGAAAAGTCTGTCCCCTGCCCACGGTGTGTCCGACGGGAGCTGCAGAAGAAGCAGAAGTCCTTCTGGCGGCAGCTGAATGTGGATGAAAGCCTGGAGGAAGCCTGCACCATGTTCGAGCTGTCCTACCAAAACACCTGACTGACTGCAGGCCAGGCTACGCGAACCACAACTACCCAAGGGGCTGCCCATGCCCGTGCACAGGAGGCTGTCCCTTCTTCAGCTAGATGTAGATAGATAAGTTATTTATTTATATTATATACACCTATACGTCCTGTACGTATGCTCTGTATAACTCATTGTCCAAAAAGTCCACAAAGATCCTGTGGCTGAACTCCTACAGATAGCTGAGGTACACTTGGCCATGAAATTCAGCTGCTTGCTCCCAGCAAATGGGATTGACACACATTGCTCTGTAGTTCAGACCCTTTACGCACACTGGCTTATCTAAGGCCAGTCTACTGCACAGGCGTTGGAGGAAGCCTCTCTCGCAGCAAAGCTTTGCTGGGGAAACTGAGGTAAGAGCCACTGTCATCTGCTTCACAAGGCCGTCTCTGGAACACAAGACTGTTTCTGGATACTTCCAGGCCCCAGGGTCCTTGGCAGAGGTGGGAAGAGTGAAGCAGAGCCACACCTCTTCCTCCAATAGAAAGCAGTGGGAGCAGAGCTCCCCTGGGTTTGAACGTAATCCCTGAAAGTGAGAATGAAAGTGAGGACCTCTGTGGCCAATCACTGCACGTCCTCCGTCCTTTGGCTGGTACAAAGCCAGGCACCTCCCTTCTGATGAGACTCCACAATGCCTGCCAGAGAGTGCTCACGGGCACCTAGGAACAGTTCTCCAAGCAGAGCATGGAGGACATTGGTCAGGTTTTCCATGGTGCTGCCCAGGGGGAAATGTTCCAGGATTGCGCTCAAGCATATCAGTGCATAGCCTGCTAGGTAGAGTCTACTGCACGCATCTTGGAGGACACGATACTTCCTTTCCCAGAGTCCTCCATCAGCAGTGCCCACCTGTCATTTGATGTTTTATTTCTCCTTCTCCTTCGCAGCACTTTTGACTGTTACTCAGTCCACATAACTACTCTTCTTTGTATTCTGGGTGTTTTGTTTGTTTGGGATGGGGACATATTTTAAGACAGGGTCTTGCTGTGTATCCCTGGCTGGCCTCAAACTTGTGATCCTGCTGCCTCATCCTCCAAATGCTGGGATTACAGGTGTTTGCCACCATACCTGGCTTTACTTGTTTCTAATTATTTTTTAAAAATATTTAAAAGTAATTATATAATTATTAAAAGTTATTAAGTAACATTTTGAAAAATACAAGCCTAAACTATTAAGAAAATACCAAACATAAGTAGAATTAATATTATTGAAATGAGTAGATATATACATATATAATTGCTATCTCACAGTAACACAAAGAGAAACTAGTATGGTGGGAATGAGATGTGAATCACTTCGCTCTTTGGAGGGTACTGAACTCCCACTGTGATCCCCTTGTAAGAGCCTGTGTAGTTGTCACTGATGGCTGCTAGGAAGGCACTGAGACCTTGATGGCCAGCATCCCTTCTACCTTAACTCTTCCCACGGCAGGAAAATGTGCTCACCAGGAAGTACTTGTTTGTGTCTTTCACATGGAGTCAGTGTCGCCCATTGCCACCCATGCTTCTGTCCTTTTGGATTTTCACTGCTGTTCAGACCTGGGGGAAACACCGGCTCACAAAGAACATGGTGTTTCAATTCCAAGTTGCTCCCACGGGCACCAGCTCTTGATGCTTCTGTCCAGTAGGAGACATTCAGCTGACTTGTGCAGTTACAGGCAAGCATTTCACCTCTTGGCCCACACCATTTCCGTTGGCCCCAGACCACACAGTTCAACACCACACGTGCGTTCATTTCCTAGCTACCCAGAAACCATAGCCGAGGCATGAAACTTGGTAAAAGGCCAGGGCCCTATTTACCAGACACCTCACGGTGCCTTTTATAAACTTGGGAAGGCAGGTTGACACCAGCTCACTGGAGTGAGTGGTAGGGAATGTTGCACATAAAGGACAAGGGTGGGAAGTCTCAAATACTTGGCAAACAGGCAAACAGATTTGAGTATCTCTCTTCCTCCTCTCGTTAGTGAAATACAGTATTTATATTTTCCAGCCTCAGAGAAGAGAACAGAACATGATCTTTCACTGGAGAATTCTAGACCTGCTTATTATGAAACAGATGTGCTCCTGTGGCACAGTGCCTTCTCTCTCCACCCCCAGTCCCCATCACCGTAGCTTTGACCTTTGCTGAAATTACTGTATCTGTGGTTCTGACTGTCAGAGACGCCATTCCCAACACACCAAGCACAGAGACCTGAAGAACAGAGCCCCCACCCCAGGTTCGCCCCATGTCCTGCCCCAACTCACAGGTGCCCAAGATTAGACCTAATAAAAACCGAGGGTGAAATCTGGATCCCTGCTCAACATACCTGAGTTGTCCCCACTGCCCCTTAGAGGGCCCTGCTGTGTGTAGCAGACCTTTCCCTGGACATTGCTTTCTGTTTATTTTTTAAGGGAAAAAGATAAACGCACTGTCATTCACAGTCTGGAACTGGAGCAGTGTCCTGCTACTTCTGTTTTCACTCTGTCATACATCCCCATAGCCTGGCCCACACCAGCTCTGGCCCACAATAGCGATCTCTGCCACCACCACCAGAATCTGATAGGACACCGTGGAGCCAGCTCTAGAGTTGAATCTGCCATGAAAATTCAAAATTGCTATTTTCAGCCCAGAATGCCTTAGAGTGCATGAAGGCCTTTACTGTTTTCAGGTCTAACAAATTACTTGGTACAGTGTTAGGTAATTGTTCCACTGCTTAGAAACCATTGAGACAAAAGCAAGCCTGTGGATTTCCACCTCCTTTTTTTCATCTCAGTAAATATCAGACACGTAAAGCATAGTGGGAAATGGTCCATTAATCTCCTAGAGCTACTAGCAGAGCCCAGGGAACCGCTTTTCACTAAACAGCCCATTCCCTGGTGTGCACAGGAATTCCCTCCTGCTAATGCCAGAAACTCACGTGTGACATCGTCCAGCCTGGGGGAAGTATTGGCACCCAACCCCACCGTTGAGAAGCCAGTTCCTAAAATAGACCTGCGTTTGCACTGCAGGAGGAAGGCCGCAGGGTGCTCGAAAGGCAGTCAGCTACAATGGCAGCAGAGTTCTTTCCAGGGCTGGCTGTTCCCAAAGTTGGAAGCAGCCTTGTAGGAAAACCATATAAACTCTCTGTCTTCCCCTTGACTTCATGTGCTGAATAACAGTCATCTTTTGGGAGTTTTTACATTCGATGAGCTGAAAGGTTAACTGCTTCTTGATTCTTCTATAATAGGCCTGTACCAGAGAGAGAGAGAGAGAGAGAGAGAGAGAGAGAGAGAGAGAGAGAGAGAGAGAGAGAGAGAGAGAGAGAGAAACAGTGCCTTGGGATTCACAGGTTCCAGTACAGTCTGAAATAGCCCAGTGTTGTGATTCCCCTCAGCTGCCCTAAACAAAGGTGTCTGTGTCACTCCGTCACTGTGGCTGAGCTGCAGCACACCCTCGGTGAGGTCTGGCCTCTGTCTCTGCTTGTCATGTGTGCACACTGAACGTGAGCACTGACAGGTTGCTTTCTGCACCTCCTCTAGGAGGCTTGGCTTCCAGCCCTGCAAATTTATTCTCTCTCTGTGGACCAGAAAACTCCAGATACAAACGCCCTATGAGAGCAGGACCACGGTGATGCCACACACACACTGAGCACCAACAGCAAAGCCCGCTGCCATCGAGGAAGTAGACACACATTCCGCTGCTAGCTCAGGGGCGAGCCCTGACCTCTCGCCCTGCAGATCAGCCCTCTGTGCTCTCCCATGCATTGTTGAAACAGCCAGATTAGGAACTAGTCTTTGACCCTTGGCTGGAATACTGCCTGGTTCCAACACAGACTTTTATTTTATTGTTTGTTCTTTCTTGTGGTAAATAGAGAAGTGTGCAATTTTGTTTTGGGGGTTTTCTACACTACTTTTCATCTTCTGAAAGGATGTGGAGATATCAGGAATTTGAGACAGGGGGAAGAAGCTAGCCCTTTCTTCCTTGGCCACTTTCTCCCTGGAGCCACTGTCCTTTCTCCTTATCCATCCTTTGGTACGACTGACTCAGCAGTGGTGGGCATTAGGAACTTGGTTCACTGCTCTGCCCTTCCCACTTGCCCCCAGATACTACAAGCTACATGACTAAGCCCCTCAGCTAACCTAAACAATGCTGGTCTCTGTCACAGAGACAGCTTCTTAACAGTTAACTCTCAGCACCCAGTAGTCTCTCTCTGTAGGCACTTCTGTCCTCTCTTTGGATTCAAAACTCTCTGACTCAAGAACTTTTTTCTGGTATATTTTAGTGGGCGCAGGACTAAGATACAAACTCTACATCACTGTAAAACTCTAGGTGAGAGAAAAATGTAGATGAGCCTGTCCAGCATTTGTCAGCATGTTTTATGTAAGATGGGTTCCTGGTGACCGTGGCATGTAGCACTGTCTCCATAAAGTAGGCTCTGCTGTGATGGGAGGCACTGGTGAGTGGGACCCAGGCTGCTCTGCTGGGGCTCCGCTCTGAGGGAAAAGAGGTACTGGCTGCTCGCCATTTTAGAAAGCTCCCTGGTGAAGCCGCTTGTTTCCCTGGCCAGATGAACAAGACACCTGCAGCAGCTTTTCCACAGTTGGGTCTCTCTGGCTGGCCATGGAGACTGCACACCAGCCCTCCCTCCCTTGACTCCCTCGCCTGCTTCCTCAGCCCTAGGCCAGACTTGGGCCTCATGCTAAGAAGCCACCTAGTGAACAACTGGCCAGTGGCCCTTCCTCCCCACTGTTGTGTTTCCCTGTAGGAGTGCCTTATAGTCTAGTCTAGTCCCTGACCCACTTGAAGTCTGCAGGACCCCTCAGCCAACTATGGCTCCCTTCACATTCCCCTGCTGGCTCCTCTTCAGCACACAGTCCACCCAGAGCCTGTGTATTCTGAGACGCAAGTCAGACCTTCCACCTTCGCTTAACCCGGTGCCTTAACTTCACAAGCAAAGGGATTCACATTGCAAACGTGTTATCTGAGTGAGACATCAGGTTCTTCGGTGCCATTGGCACTTTTACCAGGAACTACAATAGGCATAATCATACAATGTTTTGACCTTATTTTTATGATGTTTCTTAGCCACTCTTTGTTTGCTTGCTTTCATTAACCAAACTCAGGAGAATGTCATGTCACCAAGGTCAATGGGGAAAGAAAGGAAACTAGCTACCCAGAATTGAATGTCAAAGCCTATGAACTAAGTCTTTATTAGGTTCAAAAGTGACACCAACACAAGGATTTTTTCCCTTCACTGTATAAAGATTCTCTTTACTTGCCACCCGTGTTCCACATGGGAGGTGGGAAGCCTCGGGGATGCTCAAGGATGACAGCGTCCCCATGGCATCCCTGAGCAGTCCACCCAGCCACCTGATCAGGCACTCACAGGCTCTGCCCGTGGTCAGCTGTCAGGCTCGGCTGTAAACAGTGCTTAGCCGGCTCCAGGGAATGGTAAAGGAGGAGAACACCAGAGCGCAGGTGAAAAGCAAGAGTGTGGTGGTGTGGATGGGTCCTGTACGGCTCGTTCTCAGGCGCCTGGATCAGATCCGAGACGATTCCCCTGCTGCTCATTCGGTACAGAGGCAATTAGGATTCTGCATTTGAGCTGCTCCTTCGCTCTGTTAGTCATTCGTAATAGCTAATGTGCTAGTCCATGTGGTCCCTGTTGCCTGTATTTGGTTGCCTTTTGGTTAATTTATCCATATTTTTGTTTACATTATTTTTAAGCTAGTAACTGTAATAGTGTAAAATCGAAGTTGTGCTGTTGATGGGACATCCTGGTGTTTCCGTGGTTTTTTTACAGTTGTCTGTCACATAATTTAAGTGCTCCTATTCCTGATGTATAAAGTTCTCTCCCTCTCAATAAATGACAATGGAAGCACCTTCTCTCGTGTTAACTTTATTAAAAAAATTTTTTTCAGGAAATGGGGAGGTGAGCCCTTGGCAAAATCAGAATTTGAAGTCTGTTGAGAGCAGGCTGTTTCCTTTTGTGAAAGGAGAGGAGGTAAAGCCGTTTTGTTTTAACTTTATGTGTGAGAGTTCAGCCTTGCGTTTGTGTACTACACTCATGCTTGGTGCCCAAGGGGTTCAACAGAGAGCATTGGATCCCCTAGAACTGGTTTTACAGATAGTCGTGAGCCACCATATGGGTACTGAGACCCAAACCCAGGTCGTCTGAAAGAGCAGCGAGTGCCCTAACTGCCGAGCCATCGCCCCAGCACTACTGTTGTTTAAAATGTCTCTTACATCTGGACTTATACCCTTACAGTGTTCTCAGCCTTTTCTGTGTTTACAGAAAACATCATCAGAGTTTGCTTTCTGTTGGTGTGATAAACACCATGGCAAAAGCACCTTGGGGAGGAAGGCGTGTACAGGCCAACCTAATCTAGGTGTGATGGAGGCAGCCCCTCAGCTGCCACCCCAAGTGACGCTCAGCTGTGTCAAATTGACAATAAAGTCTAAGCAGGACAAAGATGCAAAGCGTGGAAGAAACAATGTCCTGAGGCAGTCTGCTGAAGGTCTATCTGTCCTCTCCTCACCTTCCCTGGCAATCCCAGCAATTCTCACAGCACTCCCCTGGCTTGCTCCATATAGGAAGGGCAGTGCCAGTCAGTCAGCATGAGGAAAAGGCTGTGACAGAGGACCATACTCTGAGGAAAGAAAATAAAGATGTGGCCATGGTGGCACACGCCTTTAATCCCAGCACTCAGGAATCAGGCAAGCGATTCCTGTGAGCTCAAGGCTAGCCTGGACTATATAACCAGTTCCAGGATGGCCAGGGCTACATAGACTCTGTCTCAAAATAAGAAAAAGAAAAGAAGGAGCAGGTGTCTTCTCTCTAGAGTAGCCTCAGAGAGTTGAGAATTTATTAAAAATAGGGACCTGCCTTCTGCCTGCGCTGGCCCTTGCCCCTCGGCCAAAAAGGCCCAAGGGTATGACAACTGTCTCCTTGGAGCCTTTCCAAAGCACCATTGGAACTCACTTTCCCAAAGAAGGACATTGAAAAGAGACTAGCAAAGGCATTTCTGGCTAAACATTTGCCAAGGGTGAACCCTGAGCCTTACTCCCTAGACACACCCGAACTAGGCCCTGCCCTGCCTGTCCACACAGGAAACCAGCCCAGCCCACACTCTGCCCTAGGACTAGCTGGACTTCATCCTCACACCAAAGCTGCTACGATGCATAACAGAGGGAGACGAGTTAATGTTTCACCTTGGAAAACGAGACACGTAACGAAGCCGGAGCCCACATTCAGCAGGTCACAGTTGGAGTACACGACGGCTGGGGAACAGCTGAAGAACTGCTTGGGCACATTCAGAGGGAGGGAACTGACGCTATCAGAGGCTAGAAGAAAATCGGCATCTTGGCCATCTCCCCCACACTCGTGGCATGATTTGGTTCTCCCGTATGTTCTTATTCTGTCCTTTGGCATTGACTCAAAATAGGGCTTCAGTCAGTGATTCCCACATTAAACACAAACGAGAGCAGAAGGCCAAGTCCTGTCACAGACAATTGTGTCAAGATCTCTCCGGATGGGGCCTGAGGAGGAGGAGTATAAAGCTTCGTGAATGTGGGCTGGGGATGTAACCCCAGTAGGGGAACACATGTAGAAAGCCCAATTGGATTTGATCCCCAATACCACAAAAAGTAAAGAAAGGACCCTTGGGTAGAAATGCTGTGTTCTGAAAGTGACAGAGGCCTGTGATCCCAGCTACTTAAGAGACTGAGGCAGGAGGATTCCAGACTCAAAGGTCTGTTCGTTCAAGGCTAGGTGGGGCAACTTAATGAGATTCTGTCTCAAATTTTTAAGTAAGGGGCTAGTGGACCTAGCTCACATATAGCAAAGCATAGCTCGCCCATATGTGCAAGGCCTCTGTGTTCAATCCCCAATACGGGGAGGAAGGGGAGACTAATCTAGATGAAGAAGTTACTTTGAAATAAACATTAGCTTAGTCTAGGCGTGGTCCACAGTGGGAGTGTAGGCTACAGGGCTTTATTACCTTCCAACATACAAGACTTGGGAACATGCTGCTTACCAGTCTGGATGATTTTTATAAGAGCTATCTTTACACCCCCATTATTTCCTTCTAGGCTGTGGTTAGATCTACTTACCTATCTAGGATGTGCCCTCTGGAGAGGTCATGATCAGCTCTGTCATGGCCGAAGGTTCTAAGTTAGCCACAAAGAGAGCCTCATGTTCTCTCCTTCCAGTGCATTCATGAGATGCACACGTGTGTGCGAGAGTCTGTTCCCAGTTCAGTCCTCAGCATGAACATCATCCATGGAGATGGTGAGATTTAAAATGGAGAATCATCTGGTGTTTGGGGCAGAGTGTGTTTTTGTTTTTGTTTTGCCCAGAATGGTATGGTTCAAGAAATTCAGGAGATCCTAACCTGAGTTCAGATTCCACTTGATTCCATGGGAGCACCAGGCTTTCAGAAGACCAAGTCATTCCAACCCAGGCCCCCGTTAGATTCTCAACTGCCAATTAAGATGCACAGACAATGTAAAGGGGTTAGGCCGTCTCCAGTGTGAGGTCAGACCACACTGCTGGAACATCCAGGGCTTTCTCCAGATGAAGAGTCCAGAGTACCTTCCCCAAGCTGTGATCTTGACACTCTCAGGGAATAGCAACATCACCCCAGCTTTCCTCCAACCCCCTGGGAAGCAAGTGCCAAGGGTAAGAAAGCAGGTGGGATGAACTTGGCCCTTCCAGTCCTCTCCTATGGCCTCCCAAAACAGCACCATTAGAAACCATATTTCCCATCATGGAAATAAAAAGGGTTGCATTCCTTTTCATCATTGCATTAAATTCTGATAAAGATAGAGGACTCCTTCCAGGACAGCTCCAGCATCTGCTATGTGATACTCAGGAAGCATTAGAGAAAACACACACAACAGAAAAGGGAGCTCATCCCCTTTCAGTTGTATCTGTTCCCTCATAGCCTGACGAAAAGATCCAGCCAGGAACACAAATGCTTCTCAAGGTTCAGCATATGGAAGTTCTAACTTACATGCACTGACATCCGCTTTACCTGGGCAAGAGGGAAATTCATTATTCCCCCACCTTTATTCTGTATCTCTCCATTAAGAGATATTGCTTTTAAACAAAATCAGCCAGAGTTCACGAGTTCATACACTATTTCAGAGTCTGCCATGCAACCCCCAGGCAGCTGTTGTGCTGGTCCAGGGAAAATTCCTCCAGCCTTTGTCCCCATATGGTCTGTTGTTCCGAGGCTGACGAGCTATTAGCACAGCAATTTTTCCAAATGAACATTGAGCTAAATTATCTTGAAGGTATAAAGGAACATCTCTCGGTGTGTTATGGAAAATTGCCTCCCAAATTATAAGACTATACAAAGCACATATTAATTCTGGGCCCAAGGACATTCAAATTGCCTTAGATTTGTGCTGCATTGTGGTAACACAATCTTAATAATGCCAGACTCTGAGGATATCACAGGGTACATGCTGTTATGAAAATAAACCAGAATTTCTCTCCATTAGGATCACTCTACACACACCCAAGCCTGGTTAGAGGCATTGTGCTCTGAAACCTTTTGAAGAGGAAATAAATTTAATTGCAGAGGCAGAGAGTGAATTTGAATTATAAACTGGGTCGACCTCCCCACATGGCTGTTTCACTGCTGCCCGTGAGTGAGGCGCCTAGGAAGCAGGTGATGGTAGTCATGGTGCCCAGTGGAGATGCCTGGCTTTAGACATTTCAGAAGCAACTCCTATGCCAGCACTGGAGACCACAAGAAGGAAAGAGGGACATGGCTCTGGAAGACACGGTCCAGTACCAGTGAACCTGTATTAGCACACGGCTAGGAATAAGGAGAGAGAGAGCCCTGGAAAAGAGCCCTTCCCAAATCACCACCACGCTTCTTCCTCAGGGCACTCAAGTCACATACCAGTCATCAAGTGTGTGTGCAACAGTGATTTTCAATCTTTCTAAAAGCTCCCATTGCTGGTGGTACCACTCATACCAGGCAAAAGTTGTATAGCTGAACTAACTTGGAGCTCTTCCCTCCCTTTTAAACAATCAAGTCTTCCAGAAAGACTCCCAGACATGGCATTTCATCCCCAATTGCCTTGAATACAACATAAGAATATGTCATTGTCACATAGGCAGCTTCTGTGTTATCTCACAGTTGACAAAAGTAATGTTAATTCCTGGTTACCATCAATCAAACATGGTTACCAAATCAAATTTAACAAAATGTCTTTTAAACAATAAAAAGCATGGGGCTAGAGAGATGGCTTAATAGGTAAGAACACTTGTAAAACCACGAGGACCTGAGTTCAAATCCCCAACACACAGTTAAAAATCCAGGCATGGCCATGTGCTCTCATAATCCCAGTGCTAGTGGAGGCAGAGATAAGAAACTCACCAAGACTTGCCAGCCACCATCCTAGCAGAAAAATAAGTGAAAGCAAAAACAAGCAAAAGCCCCTGCAAGCTCTGAGTTCAGGGAGGGACCTTGCCTCAGAGAGTGAAGTAGAAAGGGACAGAGAAATATAGCCAAATATCCTCCTCAGACCTCAGTGCACATGCATGGGTCACCACAGCTGTGCACACACATGTGCACATGCACGCACACAGCACATGTAAACACACAAACACTGGCTTATTTTTATTCCTTTGTTTCTATCAACCATGCAACAAATGGCTTCTTACTTTAAGTTATGGGAAACGCATTTCTGGCCCTCTGCCTTCCCCCCCACCCCCATGCTTCTTCCTTCTCTTTCCCTCCTCTTTTGTACCTTTGTGGTCTCACTGGGCCCACACATCCAATAGTGAACCTTACCAGGGCCCCATTCCCACTGGGTTCACAGAAAACTAAACCGAGGCAGGAAGAAACATTCTTTGCTGGAGAACCAGACTCTCAGCAGCCTGTAGAACTGACCCTGTGGTAAAATAACTGGACTTACTGACACAGTCTGCCCAGGGGTTGGGGTGGGATCCTGCAGAGCTAAGCAGGACCGAGAACTCAAGGCAAAAGCTTCTGTCTGTCACATAGTATCACGTTAACACCAAAGGCGTTAGCACAAGAGCCAACACCCTAATCCTTACGGGCATTTTTTTTTTCTATATGCTATTTCAAACCAAGACATAGGATACAAGTGTTCTTACTTCAATTCTCCTCCTGGGGGAGGATTTCGGTTTAAAATACTAACACAGATTCTCATACAACCCACATTGGCCTTAAACTTCCCATGTATCCAAGAGTGACCTCCAGAGTCTGGGACTGCAATCGTGAGCCATCATGCCTGGCTTACTCAGGGCTGGGAACTGAATAAATGGGTCTGGTTTTATGCACACTATGATAGCACCTGACAAGTGGACTAGCCGGGCATCCCAGCCCCTAAGTGTTAGAAATATTAAAGTAAGTTGAAAAAAACAAACAAACAAAAAATCTGTGCAAGAAGGTATACTTCAGTAGCGGAAGCTGGGACGTTTTAAAGAATATGACATTGTCTGTCATGTGGTTAGACACACAACTGATTTTTTTCATCAGATATAAATGGTGGTTTGATTAAGGTTATTCTTTAAAATAGACAGGAGCCTATGATTATCTATCATTATGGTCAAAATGTTTTAACTTTAATTTGATTTTAATAAAACTCCTTATCTCAGGTCACAAAAAAACAGAGGTAATAGAAGGGTTGGAATTTCTTGTCAGGAGGTGAAGCTTGAGCAGTGGTCATTCTCAGAGGTCCCTGGACCAACAGCCCGAGTCAGCTGGGAACACGTTAGAAACCACTTTCTCGGGCCTTGTGTGGACTTACTCTGTGATACTGCAGGTGTGAGCCCAGGGCTCTGGGGTCTGTGTGCTGGTGCCGTCCATTCATCCAACCATCAGCCTGACTGTGATACAGAGTGACTCTGAGCCCCACTATGGTGGTGAGTTTTGGTCGTCACTTTGATTGGATTGGGAAAGGTCTACAAGATTAGTAAAAGATACTTCTAGATGTGTCTCTGTCGGAGTTTCCAGAAAGAGTGACCAAGGGAGATGTACTGTGGCAGCATCCCATAGGCTGAGGGTCTATGTGAAGCAGAATCAGGAGGAAGCCTGCTAGCTGAGTATTCCTTCCCACTTCCGCTGACTCAAGCGCCTGGCTCCTGTGGAGCTACCTGTATGCCGTGTGCTCTGTTAGGTGCTGAAAATGCGAATACAGCCCGTCTGTCCATTAGGGTTCAAAATAGACGGCAGCAGGGCAATGTTCTCTGTGCCCTGGCAGAGTCCAGCTCTTAGCTTGGTTGCTGCACTTTGATACCGGATGACTTTGGCCCAAAGTCCCTTAGCCTCGGGGTGGTCAGGAAGCATCATTTCCCCCAGATGACCTTTGCTGTGAGGACAGTGGGAGTTATGGAGCTGTCCTGGGATCTATGTAAGATACCACAACCAAGGCATGTAGCCCTGGCCTGACACACCCAAAAGGAGCAGCAGCTGTGCAGGGCCTGCAGACAGAAAGCAGGAAAGAGTGCTTTTCCAACCAGGAGGGCACACTGGAAGCTGGTATGGGAAGGCAGCTCCCGGCATGTCTGAAGTAAGATGGGTGGGAGCTGGTGAAGTAGATGGCTCCTGCAGGCTTCAGGTGTCCCTCTTGGGCCCCCGCAAATTCACTGGCCTGTCACGTGCCCTCATTAACTATTCTGTTGTTGTTTGAGACAGTGTCTGTTTGTGTAGCCCTGGCTGTCCTGGAACTCACTACATAGACCAGGCCTCAAACTCTGAGATCCAGCTGCCTCTACCGCCTGGGTGCTGGTAATAAAGGTGTGAACCATGACACCCAGCCTACCCAATTAGAGGCCAACAGCACCTTCCAGACTGCTTGGCTTCCTGGAAGAAGAAATGCTCTAAGGCATCAGGTCCAAGCCCTTTGGGGTATAATGCCCCTTTCACAGGGGTTGCCTAAGACCATCAGAAAACAGATGTTTACACTACAATTCATAACAGTAGCAAAATCACAGTCATGAAGTAGCAATGAAAACGTCATGGTTGGGGTCCCCACAACATGCAGAACTGTATTAAAGAGTCAGCATCAGGAAGGTTGAGAGCCACTGCCCTGAGGAAATGGCTAAGCCCCCCCCCCCCACCCTCTGGCTGCCTGTCCCCGTACAAATGTGGATGAAATGGGGGCCCTCAGTGCCCATGGTCTGGCAAGAAACCTGAGAGTTCGGACAAGCTTGACATTAAGGTTCCCCTCTCTTGGAGTTGAAGGTGGCAGTCTCTTATGTCTCCCTTTTGCCCGCTCCCACCTCACTACCAAGCGGAAGCTTTTCCCAACCCTTTAATAATTCCTTTCTCCTTGGTTTTGATTATTACTTTAGAAAGTCCTGCTCAAACCATGCCCCTCTGCTCCACCATTTCCACCTCTACTAGGAACCTGGCCTCCCCTCCTCTTCCTCTTCCTCCCCTTCTTCCCCCTCCTCCTCCCTCTCCTCCTCGCTCCCTCCCCTTCCTTTCCTTTTATTTCTATGGCTCCCTGATTGGAAAAGAGGGGGGCCCCCTTCTTCCTTCCCAACTACACAATTGTCACCGCCAATTAGTGCATTGTTAGAACACACAATGCGTTACTGTAGCCAGTGGAATGGGGTGCCTTTGTGCTTCTCCAACGGGCCGTGGGGGCAGTCAAGTTTCATTTAGAGACTTAAAACATAACTCCAGAAGAAAAATAAATGCTATCAGGAAAGCAAAGGGGGGCGGGAGGGTGCATGAAAATAAATGGGGGGGGGGGGTGCAGAAAGGCAAAGATGTTGAAGGAGCCGGTGATGGTGAGCCAACTCTGAAAGGGGAAAGAGAGAAGAAACAGTCCGCCATTCAGAAATTAGGCCGGACTCCTGAAAGGCCCCAAGAGGTTGCTACATGCAGAAGTTCCTCTCAGAACACAAAAAGGGCTCAGGCTTAACAGTAATTAGTGGTGTGATTGTGCTTGAACACTGGGTGTCTTTAGAGGATTTTTCCAGCTCCCCCCCACCCACCCCCTCCACCCTGTCCTTACCAATAAAGGGAATGGGAACACAGACGTCGACCTGGGGTAGGGGAGTGGCCTTCAAGCCACATTGCCCCAGTCTGGGGTGGGGGTAAATTGGTCTTTCTCTCTGGCAGGTAAATTGGATTTTATTCTCTAAAGCTTGAAAATAATTACAGGGGTGTTTTTTTTTTTTTCCCTATAAGAATGTGCCGTGTGGATGCATTTTCCAGTCAGTTTTATTTCAAGTACCTTTTGAGCAGCCTGGCCCTTTTTGCAGCCCAGAGGATGCTCCTAGAGGCCCAGGCATTCCTCCTAGGGCTCACGGTCGGTCGTGGGCTTTCTCTGTTAGCCAAGCCTCTGAGCCCAGGAGAACAGATAGCCCAGAAGTGAGCACCGGCTCAGTCAGAGGGCAGAGGTCTAAATGACATCCTTACAAAGTCCTGCCCTTCCTCTTAACCCACTCCTAAAATAACCGGATACGCCCCCTGATTATAAGAACTCACGAACAATCTGGCAAAGGCTTCCAAAATAAAGTTGGTCAGTCATGTCCAGTTCATTTTACTCAGTCTTGTACCTGCCTATAAAACCTCCAATTTCTAGAAAGGCTTCCCCCAATCAAAATAACCAAACAAGGTAATTATGGAGAAATGGGGGAGGGTAGATTGTTTTTGTTATAATTTTGAAATAGCCAACTTATAATTCGTGACTGCTTCACTCCTTTGTGTCTTAATTTCCTTTCAAGTGCTCCTCCACCTCCCCTCTCCCTCCCCCTCCCACTCCCCCTCTCCTTCCCCTCCCACTCCTCATCCCCCTCCTCCTTCTCACTGTATAACTGAGCATGACCCTGAACTTCTTATTCTCCTGCCTCCGTCTTCCAAGTACTGGGATTTCAGGCCGTACCACCATACCAGTTTCCTTCAAGTACATTAAATATGCTTCCTTCCCCTCTTCCTCTCTTGGGATCAAGCCAGACTTGTTTGGAAAACAAAAAGCTAAAGAACTCACCTGCTCTACACCATCCTTGAAAAAAAATCTGCATCTTAGAACCAAGACTGCTTAAATTTACTTACTGACCAATTCCTTTGTATCCCTTTTAAATGTTTCCATCAATTGATGTAGAAGAACTGCAGCCCAGGGCTGTTCTCCAGCACTGACTGGAGCTGGGTGAAATGCAGGGACCAGGACCATCCATGAGTGTGAAGATCAGAATTCTAACCTACCTGCAAAAATAATCAGCAGTGGGTAGGTAGCTAGAAAGTGCTGTGTCTGCAAGAGATGGTATGTCTATACAAGACGGTGTGTAGAGGTGCGTGCGTGCATGTGTGTGTGTGTGTGTGTGTGTGTGTGTGTGTGTGTGTGTCCCTGTGCTCAGTTTCAGATGTGGGGAGGAGTTCCTGGTCCTGATACAGAGGTGCTGCTGAAGTTACCCTCAGTGATGGTGGCTGGTTTATACTCTGCCCCGCTATGGAAGCGTCCTGAGCCTTCTTTCCCTGTTACTTGCTGGTTCCATGGCCATCATCAGTCTCCTAAAGGACACATTCTTACTCAGCCAGGAATTGAAAGTGGAACCCTCTGGGAATTGCCCATGCAATGTCACCCACACATAGGAAATGCAAATCTGACGGGGATTGTGAACAAAGGGTGCTGTAGCCTCTTTCACAGACCTGACCAAGAGGATTTACCAAGCTGTTCTAGATTGCTAGAGAAAATGCCTGCCCCAGTGGGAGATGAAGCATGGAGGCTCCAGAAAGGCTCCTGGCGGGATGGGGAAACATCCCCCGACCTGCTTTCACTCAGCCTCGGGCTTCTGTCTGCAGTGAAAGATAACCTTGCTGAGGACACACTACCTCATTGTCAAGGTTCATTGTCAAGGTCACCAGCCACAGAGCTTCAGTTCCCACTGCTCTTCCTCTCTTCACCCCTTTCCAGTGTGTGTGTGTGTGTGTGTGTGTGTGTGTGTGTGTATGTGTGTGTGTATGTGTGTGTGTCTGTGTGTGTGTCTGTGTGTGTCTGTGTGTGTGTCTGTGTGTGTGTACGTGTGTGTGTATGTGTGTGTGTGTGTCTGTGTGTGTGTCTGTGTGTGTATGTGTGTGTGTCTGTGTGTGTGTGTGTGTGTCTGTGTGTGTGTCTGTGTGTGTGTATGTGTGTGTGTGTGTGCGTATGTGTGTGCATATTTGAGGAGGCATGTGGAGGTCAGAGGTTGACACCAGTTGTATTCTTCAATTGCTCTCTACCTTATTATTTTAGTATTTTTTATATTTTTGAATTTAAAATAATAATTACTTAATTTCCCCTCTTTCCTTTCCTCCCTCCGGCCCTCCCTATACACCCCATTCTCCTTTATTCATGGCCTCTATTTCTTTCTTTACTGGTAGGTTTATACGTGTGTGTGTGTGTGTGTGTGTGTGTGTGTGTGTGTGTGTGTGTGTTCCTAAGTACATTAATACAACCTGCCCCGTTGATGTGTGCTCACTGACCGTCAGCCTTTCTTTTACTGTGGATGCTGGGGTTTGAACTCATGCTCTTCCGTTTGCACAGTAAGCACTTTACAGACCAACCCATCTCCGAGCCTCCAGGCATGTCTTCATCTGCCAGCCTTTAGCACTGCCCTCAGCACGGTCTCTCAGTTACATGCAAGCCCCATCTCGCGTCTCCAGTGTGAAGGCCTTCTGTCTCTGCTCTCCTTAAGGACACAAATCAAGTCCAGACCAAGGTGGATGCCCCAGACCATTAGCCTTATGTTCCCTTTAATTGCATCTCCTGCCAGCAGGATGGCCTACTCCCGGGGCCTGAAACATAGGTTCCCATTGGATTTAATGCCCATCTGTCATCATCTTGGAAGTCTTAATACTTTTTTAAGATATAAAAGTCAGTTTCGTTTCACAGGGGCCCATGCTGTGGTGTGAGTGTTGTCTCCTAAGATGCTTGCGTTGGAGACACCCACAACGAGACAGTGTTTCCAGGTGACATGTCCACAGGTAGGTAGGCCAGAAGGGCTTGAGGCTCAAGATGAAAACCCTCTCAGACTCACATGTGTGCATTCTGTCTTCCCATTCTGCCTTCTGGAGTAGGACACCCCCCTCCAGATGCTACCTTCATTGGAGACTTCTCAGAAACCAGTGATGAAGTATTCTGAGACAGCAACATAGACTAAGACACCTCCGGAAGGTAGTGTCTCGTCCTGCTCCTCTCCCTTCTCCACTTCATATCACAACACCTGCAAAGCCTTTTACACTTCCCTCTATTTAGAATATATGCCTGTCACCTTGTCTGTTTGCTAACTGCCACTGTTCCTTCAAAAAAACCTACGTCTTCATGATATATATACATGTATATGAGAATCTCCTTTTGGTTCATCTCTCCAAATAATGTGTTGCCCCGTGGTAAAAGTCCACCTTTTAGCTTATTTCAACCTAGTGGTTATTTGTTGCCTCAATTTAGAAGTCGTGAACATCATGAGAGCAGAAATTGTGTCTTGTGCCATACTGAGGTTTCTCAGGCTTGTTGGAATAATATTAAACCAAACAGTGTATTTGACATTTATTTAAAGTGCTATTTACCTCTCACTCCAATGACCACAGCTATACTACATGTACAGATTCATTGTGACTGTATTTCCACTCTAGTCTCCTTAGGGTCCTTGGAGCCATGGTGCTGCTCGGTACAGTCTAGGACCAGTTAAACAAGTGCTGCTAAGAAGTTTGTCTCACGGTGCTCTCTAATTGAAGATTTTAGAATGAGGGACACATCTTACATGTCCAAGCACGGTCACTGTTCACATGTGTTGCTGAATACTTCACACACCGCCACAGCAACTGATGAACTGTTTATTTTGACTTTGTTCTAATTACAAGCCATCCACGACTTAATGATGGAGACATTCTGAGACGGGCTAGTTAGGCAATTTCATCGCTGGGTGAAATCACAGCATAAACTTACGCAAGCTGAGCTAAACCATGATGTCATCAGGTGATATAATCTCACATTTGCAGTCACCACTGAGTCAAACATCATGACAGGGCACACACTTTTAAATGGAAATGTCCTCGCGTGATTAGCAGCTCCCACACTGGACAATGCTACCCCATGATGCTACTGATCTTCTCCACAGGCCAAGGAGCGAGTGAGCTCATAGACCTCGATGCTTCCAAAAGACTTCTTTTCTGAGAGGGGCAGGAGGCAGGGAAGGGAAAGAGAAGATGGTGTAATTCTATATTAGTTAAGAATGTTTTTTTAAGTCTTTAAAAACAACAACCAAAAAAATTACCCTATATTAAATGTAAGTTTAAACAAAGAGAAGATTTTATAAACCAGAAGCCTTCCAGCAGCTTCCAAGAGATGTCAGTGATCCATCCTCCATGATTAATACCAGCTGTGGATCCATCTAACCTTACCTGTGAAAGGAGAAAGCTGAAAACCTTCTACACTCTAGGAAGGAAATTCCTGTTGGAATCGTACAGTTACATTATGGTTACTGTTTGGTTTGGATGTGAAATGTCCTCTAGGTTGGAATACTTGGTCCCCGGGTGATGGGGCTGTTGTGGGCCCTGGTGGAGGAAGTGGGTTGCTGGGGCATGACTTACAGCTTAGCCCTGGTTCTAGCTTGAGATTCCTATGAGAAAGCTGCCTTGTGGCCCCGCTGTCACAGACAGGAGTTGCTGCTACCTCTGTGAATGTCCCCGAGTCTTCCTTACAATGCAGCCATAAGTCAAAAATAAGTCCTTCCTCTAAGTTGTCCCAGTCAGGCACTTTGTCATAGTGAGGGGTGGTACTCAGGGCACAGAGACCACTGATCTATTTCCCCTTCATCTGATGTTTTCAAAGGCTTCGTGCTACGGTTGATTACAGTTCATCACAGATCCTGTGCATCAAAACCATTGTCTGGACACAGCACCAGGAAGGGCCATGAGGTGTTGGGTAGTTAAGGACAGTGACTTGGGGGAAAGAGAGAAGATTCCATCCTCAGGGTGCACAGTTTCTTTCCTCAAGGCCCTCCATCGCTGATATGCATAAAAGCAGGAGGTCTCTGAGGACCATTTCAGAGTTAAGGGTAGGTGGACCAGCCGATCCCACAGCAAACTTAGAGAACCGTGCACGCAAAGCGCAGAATGGGAACGGAGCCTCCTCTGGCCTTCTTGTCTTTAAAAGCACAACCGTGGTAACATGGGGTAGTGAGGGTTCAAGCAGGCTGCACGTCTGAACACCTAGCCTATTCTTAGTAAGAGCATTTACCGTGTGAACATCAAACAGAAAGCTCCTCCCATCCGCTGGCCAGGCACAGAGAGCAGAGGTACTATGGCCCATACCATGCACTGCCGGGGTGCCAAGATGGGCACCTGGGTGTTGAGTTGAACCCGCGCACACTACCTACAGACAGCCAGTTTCTGAATTCCAGGAGAGAAGTAGCCAGAAGGATGGCCACTCTCCCTGTGGACCTGGCTTGGTCACCAAATGAATTCCAGCCCCAGAAGAAACATAAGCCTGGCGATCTGCCCCGCCCCTGCTCTTCATACAAAAGCCACTTAAGTGTTTGCTCAAATCAAGACCCTTCTTTTGAGGTGGAGCGGGGGATTATTTCTAATGGTCTGCAAACAGGTTCTCAACTGTTAACCCTTCCATCCTCTGAGGGCAAGTGAGCCAGGTGTACTGACTAGAAGCAGTCAAACTCAGCTTCCAGACCTCCTGGAAGAATGGGGTAGTTTGAATGGCGTCCTGACTGGGTTGATGCTTAACTCGGGGCTGAGCACTCAGAGTCTACTCTCCTAAGGAGCCCATGGCTCCCTCCTGGTGCACCCAGGTTTCTGGCAGGCCTTTAAATTGGACCAGCAGCCAGCGAACTCCTAAGTACACCAGACATTGTCCACAGAGTAAGCGACAGGTAAGAGTGAGCAGTAGGAAGTCCTTTCCTGTCACTCTGCATTCTAAGGCCCCTACTGGTACTGGGTGTGAGCATGGGCAAGTGACTTCTCCATGCTTCTGTCTCCTCATCTATACAATGCAGATAACCAGTGTCTACCTTGTAGACCTACCTCTGTGTCAATTTGAGTTGGTGTCTGTACTACATGCCGGGACACAGTAGCTGCTGTCTTTATTTTAATCACACTTTAAGAGCAGGAACTGTACTTAATAAGGTTCAGGTCTATTTGCAGAGATGTTGCTCTAGAGTATCTTTTCTGTTCTACGTATTTTCTCATCCTGGAGACATCAAAAGCATACGAAATGACAGTTCCTATTCACTTTCACAAGGGACACTCATCCCTAAGGTCCTGGTGATCTCATCCAAGAGATCGGCAATGCCTCTACGTGTTCAAACAGGCCCAGTCCAGGGGATGTAACAGTCACAGATGAAGTACAGAAAGCCATCTGGAGACTAAACAATGTCCTGAGATACCAAGCACAGAGAGAGCTGGGGATGCAGCAATTGAACCTGGAACCAGGTAGTGCACAGGACAGCAGCCTCATTAGAAATAAACCATTTAGCAAACGATGATGTCACTTCCGCATGCTCCTATCCATTAGTGATACCCACAGAATCTTTCTGAATGTTCTGACATAGGAAAACAATTAATACTTAACAGGTCAGGAAACTGTGGAAACTTGCTAGTGGTGGTTTTCCGTCTGACTGCTTGCTGTAGAGGTGTATGCTGTCACTCAGTGGGTAATAGAACATTCCTAGATGTGCTGATGTGGAAGGGCGCGAATGCTTTGCAAATGATCTCTAGGAGGTTGTGGCCTGAAATCACTCAGCTCACATATGAACTTTAGACACAGAAAGTAAAGATACATTTTGCTATTTTTTTTTAAAGACTTGACCACTGAGCTACATGTTCAGCTCTTTTATTACACTTTAATTTGGGGATAGGATGTTGCACAGGAGTGGCCTTGAACTCACTATACACCCACGAACACCTTGAACCACCTCTTCTGCCTCAGACTCCCCAGTGCCTGGGATTACAGACGGGCACCACTGGGATACTTGGTTCTTTGCTTCTATAATGTTTCTACAGTTTTGTGCTGCCTTTGGTTTTCTCCGTCACATTTACAATTAATTACATTAGTGACATGTAAAATGTGCGCACCATTTCATCAGTTCCAATGGCCATGTGAATTCATGTGACTGCTGAGACGTCTTCTAAATGTCCCTCATCCTAACTCTCTTCTATCCTCCCAGCCCCCTCAAACAAACACCAATGTGCTTTCTAGTTTCCCCTCAGTCTACAGCTTACACAACACACTTGAACAGTACATGTGCTCGTCTCTGGGTTCATTCATCCATGGATTAGTCCACACTGCCACAGTGAGTAAGAATCCATTTTACCGATTCACCAGTTGTACAACGTACATCAGATTGGTTTTAGGCGATTATTAAATGCTAAGTCTTTCTGAGGTCTCAGGCACGCTATCTCTTTGTTAATGTTTAGGAGGGAAACGAGCAGATTGAAACATTCTTGCTGTCACTCAAAAACCTCCTGATCCATTGAAATAATGAAGGCAAGAACAGCTAGAGGAAAACAATGCACTGAGAAGGAGGGAGACTCCTGGAACATAAAATATCAGGGACCATGACTGGAAAGACCTCCCCCTGCCCAGACTCCTCTGTGTAACTGTGTGTATCACTCACTTGGGGTTCCCAGTTTCCTCATCAACAAAAGAAAAGCAAGAATGTTGAAAATGGAGAAATAGCTGATGTTTTCAATAGATGCATCAAGACTGATGAGAGCCAGGGAGATGGTCCAGTCCCTAACGTACTTGCCACACAAGCACAAAGGTTTGGATTCTCAGTAAGCATATTAAAAGCCAGACACACCCATAATGACAGCACCAGGGAGGCAGAGAGGCCAGGTTCTCTGGGTCTTCCCAGAAAACTCTAGGTTTAGTGAGAGACCCTGTCTAAATAAATAAATAGGTAAAGAGCAACTGAGGAAGACATTTGACATTGATCTCTGACCTCCAAGTGCACACACATGAACACGTACACATACATACACACACAGAATGAGGTGGGCTGTGGACGCATGTCGGTCCTGTCTTGAATTTGGCTTTGAGAAGCAGGGTAGAGCATCTGCATTGCTGGAAATAGGTTAAAAAAAAAAAAAAGACCAGGTTTAACATGGCTTTATGAATGCGGTTAGGGAAGGAAGAAGGGATTCGTCATCTGGACCCAGAATGGTCTGTTTAGTTTTGAGCTCACACTTTTATGGAGCTGAACTTCCTGTCTTTTTGTATCTGATCCAGAGAGCAGGACATTACAACCCACATTTCACATGCTGGCAGCATCCTACCGCTCAGGTGGAATGAACTAGGCTGCACGTGGAAGCAGGGCGGCCTGAAGGTCTAAGGTGGGGGCAGGGATGGCTTTTTGTAATTTTATGGGGGAGGTTTATAGGTGGGACCTTACCCCTGAGCCTGCTCATCGTGTATATAGGGCCATAAATCCTCCTGTAGTTAGGAGAGCTTGGCTGTTGTTTTGTGTCTCTTCAAGTGCCCTATAAATATTCGGGGACCAGTGAACGCTGAGTGAAGGAAGAGGTCATCCTTCTATGGGGCTGAGAAGCCGGCACAGGAAGGCTGCATTACCCAAATGACCTCATGATGGGGTCATTTTCCGGAGACTTACATTTTCCTGCTGCCAATTCTAATAAAAGCCTCAACGTTGTAGTCCCTCCACTGAAGCCTTTCCTTTGTTTATAGGCAGGAACACTTTCCCTCTGTGTCCTGCCTCTGGCAAGAGTTTAGACATCACTGAGGCAGCAAATGCATGGCTTGAAGAAGAATCTCAGAGAGAAAGGAGACCGAGAGGGAAACTGTGAGCGATATTCCTTTACAGGTGCCTTCCCTAGAGCCAGAGTTTCTGTTGTTCTGATAACAATAATTTTGTCTGGATCTATCAGCTTTTATTTTCTCAAAATAACAGTATTTTGTTGTTCGTTCCTCACAAAATCAGGATCTTGGAGAAGGTAGGCAGCAGCACAAAGGGAAGTGCAGGGGCAGGAGAGCTGCGGCTTACCATGAAAATGAAGACATGTATGGAAAGTGTATGTGTGTGTGTGTGTGTGTGTGTGTGTGTGTGTGTGTGTCTGTGTGTGAGTATGTATGTGTGTGTGTGTCTATGTGTCTGTGTGAGTGTGTATGTGTGTGAGTGTGTATGTGTGTGTCTGTGTGTGTGAGTGTGTGTGAGTGTGTCTGTGTGTCTGTGTGTGTCTGTGTGTGTCTGTGTGTCTGTGTGTGTATGTGTGTAAGTGTGTGTGTGTGTGTGTGTGTGTGTGTGTGTGTGTGTGTGTGTGAGCTATGGGGATCAGTCAGTCTCCGTTCCCCCCATATTGAGGTTACAGAAATGTGTGGTTATGCCTGGCTTTTACATGGGTACCGGAGATTTGAACCTTGGTCTTGCTTTTATAGCAAGCACTCTTACCCACTAACCATCTCCTAACCCCTGCTGCCTAGTTCTTTGTGAATGCTGAAGAATGACTCCAGACAATTGTACCAAAGGAACGAAAGCCACTTGCTGTCATCTCAATTTTTTTTAAAAAATAAAAACGATCACCAATTGCCTAAAGAGGAAATCTGGATTCAAGACTTTGCCTGCCACTAGTCAGAGTAGACAGGACAAGCCAACTCTCGTCCAGGCATTTTGGAGAACTTCCCTTCAACAATGCGTTTTTCTATTACATTGTCTTTATTGAGAACTAGCAATGAGGAACTCTGAGGATGGTTAGATACGGAGAAAGGTAGCTTAGGGAGCACAGCACTCGGCCACTCCTTGTCTCTTCTCATCATCCTGTTCAAGATCCTTCCTGCTAACGCCCAGCAAGAGCTGGGTGGAACGGCAAGAATGATCACCTACGCCCACATCACTTTCTTCCTGGCCCCAGGTATTTCCTTGGGAACTGATATGTTCCCTTCCCTGAAGGGTCAAATGCTCAACACAGGCCTCAGGATGGACAGGGTGTGGACACTAAGTGATAAAGGTCCCAGGGCAAAATGCAGACCTCACACACCTGTAGGCATGTAGGAAATTGAAAGAGTTATCCAATCACATTTTCCCATGTAAAATAGGGGACCATAACTTCTTCGGGGGATTCTTAAAAGGACTAATTAATTCTTGTAAGGACTAATTAACTACATAGCCTATGTTTAGTATCAAAAAATAGGTGTTCAAATAACTCTGAATTGGAAAAAGTATAGAATGATCAATGATTCTTTAAAGAGCTATGAAAACAGGAGAAATATTCAAATAGGCAGAAAAAGAGACATGAACGTGTGGTTCCTGTTCATTTGCCTGACATTTGCTTGGCATACAGTTGGCACTTAATAAATGATCATCCAATGATTATGCCATATGGAACTGGAATTATACCATATAGAAGGCACTGGCTGGCAAATTTACAAATCCTGACCTTTCATTTAATTAACAATAGGTATTAGACATTCTCTGAGAAAAATGAAGAAAGGACACTCTGTCTTCCCTGGAGGCCACACCCAGGTTTTGAGATTGTGTTTGAAGGGGTATAGAGCATAAGCAAAGAGTAACTGTGGGTAAACTGGATAAGGAAGACCAGGGCTCTTGTTAGGGCCCAGGTACAGTTAGAGGCATGAATTCATGGCCATGGATTCTGGAGTCAATCTCAAAAGGTGGAAGGAGGAAGAGGATCTCAAGATAAATACAGGGTTTTGTATCTGGGCTTCTCACCCATGCACCTGGCCAGTGGAGAGCCTCTGTTGCTTAACTGAGGACAAGAGGCAATGCCGAAAGGAAGGAAGCTTCCGTCTTTCCAGAGGGGACGTGTGGTCAGTTGACAGACAGAACCATTATCAGGACTCCCAGTGTTCTGGAGTCTGTAAAGACAATAGCAATGACTCAGGGATGGGAAACATTTTCAACTACTCCTTCTCTTGTGTAACCAGAAACAGTTCTGCTTCTGTTCTTCCAGGAAGAGGAAGATTTATTTTGACCTTCACATATAGAAAACAACTTCCCTGTAAAACACAGGATGCCACAGACTGAGACCTAAGGCCTAGAAGCATCCTTGAAAGGGTAGGAGTTGGGATGAAGTTGAAGGGGCGTAATGAATGCCAAACATGCACTATTCACTGTATACTAAGTTTTAATCCGTGTCTTATTGTCCCAGACTGTGTACTATTTTTCTTTCTTCACACCTATTATGTTGGAAAAGTTTTATCTGTCTGTTCACTTAACAGTTACCTGCTGAGTGTTAAGTATTTTGGAGGTACAAAAAAAATCAGGACAAAACTCTAGCTCTTCACCTTAGCAATAGTAATTAAAAAGCCAAATACCATTACAGCCTTTGACCCAGCAATTTGACTTCCAGTGCATTCTCGGGACTGGTGAGTAGCTCAGTCGGTCAAGTGCTTGCCTAGCACACACAGTGCTTTGGATTCAGTTCCCAGTGATATGCAAATAGGGATGGCGGTTCATGCCCGTAATACAGGATTGAGAAGTTGAGGGCAGAGAATCAGGAGTTTAAGATCATTCTTAGCCACCTAGAGAGTAAAGACCAATCTGGGTTAGAGGCCCTGTCCCACTGGAAAGGGGCTGAGGTGGGGAGATAGCTCAGTCAGTAAAGTGTTTGCCATGAGTTTGGTGAACGGCCAGTCTAGCCAGTCAGTAAGCTCTAGGCTCATTGAGAGAGCCTGGCTTAGAAAATTGAGAGGAAGACGATCAACACTGACCTCTGCAGCATGGGTACATGTGTGCCCGTGCACTTGCAAACAAACATGGTTTATTTTAGCTGGAGGTATCATTCAGTGATAGGGTATTTGCCTAGCATGCTCAAGCCCCCAGTTTGAAGAAAAAACATCTATTGCTACAGTCCCATGAAAGTTACTGCACTATTTTAAGTAAGGATCCAAGATTAAGAACAATAGAGATGTTCATTGATTAGGAACTAAAGACCAAGAACCAATGATTATGATAAATCTAAGTAATAGAATGCTATGGTTGGAGATATGATTCAGTAGTTAAGAACATACATTGTTCTTTCAGAGGGCCCAAGTTCAGTTCCCAAGCTCTAGGTCAGCCTGATCTGCAGAATAAAACTCTATCTTAAAACAAACAAACGGGCTGGAGAGATGGCTCAGTGTTTAAGGATAAGTACTGTTTTTTCAGAGGCTCCGAGGTCTACTTCTAGCACACACATCAGGTAGCTTACTACTGCCTGTAACTTCAAGTCCAGTGGGGATTTGATGTTTCTGGCTTTCACATACCTACACACAAACACAACATACATAATTAAAAGTAAATAATCTAAAACAAACAAATAAAAAGTACTTTTGAGAAAAAGTACTAAAGCCACTTTAGACACCTGGAATGTCACACGGAGGATGATAATAAGCCTGTAGTTATTAATTAAAAGCATGTAGGCATTCACCACCATGGTGGTATGAATGAGAGCGGTACCCCATAGGCTCATATAATTGCATGTTTAGTCACCAGGAATTGGAACTGTTTGAGAAGGATTAGTAGGTGTGGCTTTGTTGGAGGACATGTGGCACTGGCTATGGGATTTGAATTTTCAAAAGCCCACACCAGGCCAGGCTCTCCCTGTCCCTGTCCCTGTCCCTGTCCCTGTCCCTGTCCCTGTCCCTCTCCCTCTCCCTCTCCCTCTCCCTCTCCCTCTGCTGCCTGCTGCCTGCTGCCTGTGGATCAGGTGTAAAGGTTTCAGATACTGCTTCAGCATCATGCCTGTCTGCTTCCCACAATGATGTTCATGGACCAACCCTCTTTTAAGAAAGTGTAATCAAACCCCCAGTTAAATACATTCTGTTAAAGAATTATCCTTGGTTGTAGTATCTCTTCACAGCAACAGAACAGTAAGGAAGTCTAACACTATGTACAAAGAACATCTATCTGTCCCTTTGCATCAGGACCCCTACAAACACCAGAAAGCAAGGACATTCAAGTCCCTTATAGAAAACAATCTTTGTGATTATGTATAACCTGTGCTATAGCCTCTTAAATACTTTAAATTGCCTCTTAAACAAATAAAAAGCAATCCTTTCCAGGTGACTTATAATGCCTAGAACAATGCCAGTTTTATGCAAATGCTTGTTATATGGTATTTGCCCTTGTTTGGTTGAATAATGGATGGAAAACATGCAGGTGTAGAGGACCTAACTATGGTGCATTGTAATTAATTTAATTCATCAACTGTTGGCTTGTTTAAACATGACATCCTCATTTGACAGTGAGAAAACTAAAGCCTGGAGACATTGGCCGAGTTGCTGAGCTAAACGAGCCCGAGATCTCAGCCACAGTGGACTCTACAGGACAGCTGACCTGAAAGCAGTGCCCAGAGAACCAGGATTACCTCAGCTGCCTGGATTCCCCTTAACTGTAATCCTACTATCTTCCGATAGGCATCTCAAGACTGACCTCTGGGGTGGGGATATCAACTGAAGTAATGTCTGAATACCAGGATAGAATAACTTTGCTGGCAGAAAGTGCTTTTCTGTTATAACTTCTTGATGGGCACAACAGCCAATGAAGTGCAGCTTTGAGGCAAACGGAGAGACAAGGTTTCATCAGTTTTGGATTTTGGGGAGGGATCTACAAGAGATTGAAGCCAGAGCCTTACACACACTAAGTAGGCCCTGCCACTGAGCTGTCACTGCTACTCCAGCCAACTGTTCTTAGTCATTGACAGTATAGGGAGAAAAAAACAGGGTATAAGTAAACGTGACTGTCATGTTCTTGCACAGTCAACGGCATTGTACACCTATAAAAACTGAAGATAGTAATTGTCATGGTAATTACAACTTGCCAGGGGAGGTAAGTGTAGTTGTGGAATGTCAAAGTCATGTCCAGGCAGGGTCAGCTGAGGAATAATAGCTTGGCGTCTGTCCTTCCCTTTCTACCTTTGTAGGACTGTCCTGGTTTTTGGTCTCTTTGCTTCATCCCTAAATAGACAATCCACTCAGTGGAGATCAGTCAACCTCCCCAACAGAGTGCTTTGTACACACCGCCTCTGGCTCAAACTCCTGAAGGAAATTCCAGATTATTATCATGGCATCCACGGTCCCCTAGGGTTACCTCATCTACCATTCTTATCTTATCACTGAGTCACTCTCTAAGTCAGTTTCTGTGTCTCCAGTCAAAATGGTCCTCCTGACCCCTAGCTTGTCTTGCTTCTTGCAGGCTCAGCCTCTGCTCAGAGTATCTGTTTGACAGCTGTTACCTGCCTTCCATTGTCATTGTGGTATACCTAATTCCTTTCTAAACACTGGCAAAATCTTCATAAAGACTTTTGATCCTCTTCAGTCCAAAATTCTCCTTTACCTTACCTAAAAGTGAGTCTCTTGCTCCTCGCTGATCATAGGGTAGTGTCTTAGGGTTTCATTGCTGTGAAGCCACACCATGACAAAGGCAACTCTTATAAAGGACAATATTCAATAGGGTCTGACTTAACAGATTCAGAGGTTCGGTCCATTATTATCATGGTGGGATCATGGCATCATGCAGGCAGACATGATGCTGGAGGAGCTAAGAGTTCTACATTTTGATCCAAAGGCAGCCAGGAGAGGACTTTTCCCTCACAGATTAGAGCTTGAATTAAGGACCTCAAAGCCCATTCCCACAGTGACATGCTTCCTCCAATGAGGCCACACCTCCCAATAGTGCCACTTCCCATGGGCCAAGCATATTCAAATCACCAGAGTTAGCTTCAGTTGTTAGATGTTGTAAATTGCTATCATGTAAACCTCACCTAAAACAGACTGGACAGGAGAGGGACACTTTCTTACATCATTTTATATCAGTAACACAAATAGGAACACTTCCATTTAATGCACAAAGTTTGGGAAAGACTGTCCAAGAGGAAATTTGCTACCTTGATCTAAGCCATGGTGACCTTCTCTCTTTATACTCCTAGATACCTCATCTGCCCTCTGATATGAATACTTGTAACAACATTAATCATTAATAGTGTCTTAGATTGATGCATGAACCCACA
Source organism: Rattus norvegicus (assembly GCF_021556685.1). Classification (NCBI taxonomy): domain Eukaryota; kingdom Metazoa; phylum Chordata; class Mammalia; order Rodentia; family Muridae; genus Rattus; species Rattus norvegicus. Next base: position 81,343,946 of record NC_141542.1, on the reverse strand, counting down.
ATGGTTTGGTTCATTCCTCTTTCCTAGAATGTCCCATCAGTTGCTTATCTGTTCTCTGTGGTAAGCATTTAAACTACTGCCTTTCTTTTTTAACTTTTGAGCTGGGATCTCGGGTGGTCTAAGTGGACTTCAGATGAGCTCTATAGCCAAACATGACCTTGAGCTTTTTAAAAGTTTTATTATGATTTCTTTGTGTCCATGCAACAGCACAAATATGGAGGTCAGAGGACAAGTTACAGGAATTAGTCTATTTCTTTCATCATGTACATTCCAGGGATTGAATTTGGGACATTGGGCTTGGCAGCAGGTGTCTTAACCCACTGAGACATCTTATTGGACCACATTTGAACTTCAGATTCTCTTACATTACTTCCCACATGCTGAGATGAAATGTGCTACTGTGTGTACTTGTGATGGACAGTTTCTACCAGAAAGATGGCTACCTGGTATACTCTTGTGGCTATTTCTGGAAGTTATGTGTTATTAAGTTATGTGGTAATTTGAATAAGAGTGACCCCCCTACAATCATATAGTTGAATGCCTAGTCACCAGGGACCAGCATTACTTGGGAAGGATTAAGAAGTGTGGCATTGTTGGGAGAAATATGTCATTGAAGGTGGCTTTGAGGTTTCAAAAGCTTAAGCCATCTCTCTGATGGCTTATAGATCAACTTGCAGCTCTTAGCTACTTCTTCAGCACAATGCTCCTAGTAGCCATGTTTCCTGTCATGATGATAACAGACTAAACCTCTGAAACTATAAGGAAGCTCTCAGTTAAATGTTTTCCTTTATAAGAGTTGCCTTGGTCATGGTGTCTCTTCCAAGAAATAGACTAAGACAAGACCAAACTGTTAGAAAAAAAGACACGGGGTTGGGGATTTAGCTCAGCGGTAGAGCACTTGCCTAGCAAGCGCAAGGCCCTGGGTTCGGTCCTCAGCTCCGAAAAAAAGAAAAAAAAAAAAAAGAAAAAAAGACACATTCATTTGTACTTTCAAATGCATATTTAAATTGTCCTTCTTGGGGAGGCAGAACATCAGCATCCTTACTTGTAAACAGTCAAAGATAAGCAATTATGCATGAGTTTTCAGTATCTTTTATTGCTCAAAACAAACACACTTGATCAAACCATTTTCTTGTTTTTTAGGTATTCAGGATTTGTGTGTATTCAACAAAAATCTGCCTCAATAGCCCTAGAAACTGAGAACTCAATCTTCCTATTTGTAAATCCCATAGCTATATCAAGGATCACTAACCCAAACTTGAATACATCTAAAACCACATGTAAATACACCATTGTTTGTGAGTAAAATCAAGTAATTAAAAAGGAGAATTGGTGCTATCCAGTATGAACAAAACAGATTTGAATGGTAGAAAGCTAAATTATTTTATTTCTCTTGCCAGCTGTATGATATGATGGGTATGCCATTTAATATCAGTAAACTGTAATTGTTCCTCTATAAAACATATAATGCCATATGTTTTGACATGTATGATAATGGATGGAAAAATCTATCTCATCTCCATGGTAGCCAGCTCAGAAGACATTTCTTATCCATCGCTTTATTACCAGCATTCAGAGGGTCCTGAGGAGGCAGCAAACATGTCCAAACACTTTCCAGTTTTGCTTATTCCAAGAAACAAGCTGCTAGGAAGCTGCCTTATCTGAGCAAATTTCCGAGTCATTCTCTTTCCTGTTCACTCAAGTATCCCACACTCTAAGGAGAAATCTCTGGGGATGGTGGGAGGTTGGGAGCTTATTTTGTATCTGGGACTAAAGTTTACCTCTCAAGGTTAACAAATCTTCAAATTCAACTCTCAGTTCTATGCATCTGTGCCATTTATTTGGCTGTGACTTTCTTTTTTTAATCATGGATTGGAATGCTTTTGTGGACCAGGCTGGTCCACTTGCTTCACAAGTGTTTGGATTAAAGGCACATGCCACCATCTCCAGTTGGGTATAACATTTTATACCTAGATAAAATAGCCCCCTGAGTTCTTACCTACATTTCCTACTTCTCTCTCAATTTTTGCAGTGAAGCTCTAAGACGTGTATTAACTTTCTGATGTCTCATGTTCATAGTCTGCCAGCCAGTTCTGTAGTTTTGTGATAATAGACAAGGAAGTTAAAAGTTTATAGAGTAAATTGAGCATGGAAGTGGATTTAAACTCATTCCCACACAGAGCCTATTTGGCCCATCCTTCAAGTTCTCACAACAGACATTTGCAAAGTGTTTTTGTTTCTAGTTACTTATATCATCCTTATTGTCTCAGAAGATATGAAAAGCCATCACTATTGCTAAACAGCAAATAGCCTCAAAACTCAAGTGTTTAAAACCACCATCCCTTCCTCCTCAGTTCCTGCATCTGCAAGTGACACAAAGTCTGGCCAGGCAGACCTATTGATGTTGGCTCATTCTACTCATGTCAGCTCTGCTCTAGGCTGGGTGGGGCTTCTGCAATTTCCTTGGGGAAGCTTTGCCTCACACATCTCTCATCCCCTCCTGGAACCTTGGTTTCTTCTGGATACATTCTTCTCATGGAAAAAGCAGAGACAGATTCAAGGAAGAAAGCAATTGTAGCATGTTTTCTAGCCTGTTACTTGTAGCAATACCTGCTAAAATCTTACTGACCGAAGCAGGTATTGCCACGAGAGCCAACGGGTGAGGACTATTCTCATCTCTTGGTGACAATGTGGCACCTCCTATGGGCTTACTGACATATGGAGGGATGAAGAATGAAGATACTGGTGCACATTGCAGCAGCCTCCAGGCAGCAAGCCTTCTTGGTGTTGGCTAATTTTTCCCTTCTTTCCTTGAAAGACAGACCTTCCCAAACCTGGTGTTCTCTCTGTTAGGGATCTAAGCATGCAGGACAAACCAGACCAGGCAGAGAAGTGGCTACTCTCACCGGTGACTTCAGCACAAAGGCTACACTTTGGCCTGCCTCCTAGGGTAAACAGAGAAGGTTGGCAAGCCAGCACCGGTTCACGCCTCCTGGCTCTGGCTCCTTCCCCAGCTGCCCCCACCCTAACAGCTTTTAGAGTGTTATCCACTGCTTTAGTGAGAGAAGAGTAATTGAGGGTATAATTTTTACTGCAAAAATTGCTCTGAAAAAGAGGAGGAGAAAGAGGAGGAGGAGGGGGAGGAGGGAGAATAGATCAGATACTCTAGCTTAGAGGCAGCTCCAAACCAGAAGTCTAAGGCAAAACCAACAAAGCAGGGCAAGGAGACCTGGCTAACTGAAGAGTGGGTCAATTCAAAACCAGAAGAAAAACTAAAACAGCTTAAGGGAGGTTGAAGTCTCAGCATGTAAGAGTCCCTGGGATCAATCTCCAGCACTGCCCAATGAAAAAATAAATAAAAGGCGTCCATACAAAACTCTCACAGGAAGTGTGGGAAAGCCACAGCCTGACATTTTCGGAAGTGCTCAAGACAGAAGACTTTGGCAAATGACATTAAGTTTTCAATGAAAACTTTGCAGGGAGATTTCTTTCACACACCCTACCACTTCTGCTGCCAGGACAAACACGCTAGGAGGCTGATCGCACACGACACGGAATCCAAACACACCAAACAAACTCAGGAAACCAGAGAGAAGCGTTTCTAATGCACCTCTGTGACTCTCAGCTTTCTACCTGAGCTGGCCTGTGAGCTGAGGGAAGAAGGCTGCTTTTACGATGATACAAACAGTAAAGGGCTTTTCTTTAAAAACTTCAACTTGTTAAATAACTGGCCACTAAAGCAAAGTAATGAAGACCACAAGCCCACATATGAGCGGGAGTGTGAAAGGAAGACAGGAGAAACCCTACTGCCCAGCGAAGACTATCCCCAGTGGAAAGGGGATATGTGTCAGGAAGCTCCTCTTACCCAGCTCTTCTTGCTGTCTTCTTTGTCCTATTTTTTTAACAGTAAAATAATGGATAAGACCCTAAGTCCATTCCAGCATCCAGAGGTAATGCTGTGTTTTTTCTGGACACAGTATACCAGCCCATTGCCCTGGACTCTGAAGGAATGAAATCCACGTGGCATTTATCTTTGTCCAACTATGTAACAGCAGAGGCAAGTTGGCACCGGTACTTAAAACCACAATGGAGTTAGAGCGGGCCGGATCCCTGCAAGTTAAGCACTGCCAGCTACTCACGACATGCCCTCCAGCAAGTTACTTAATCTCTTTATGCAGGGGTTTCCTCATCTGTAATGTGGGGAAAATGGGAGAGGCTGTTATTACTGGGTGTTGTGAGGATCAGGGGAGATAATGCACTGAGGATTTAGTGGGGGACTTGGTGCATCAAAGGTTCTCAGTGCCCTGCTGCAATCTGCAAATGTCGCCTCGGCAACACGAAGATGGCAGGTTTGGGTGTTTTGTTTTTTGGTTTTTGTTTTTTCTTTAAGAGTGAATACTGAGAAAAAAAAAGCTGTTTATAAAGGAAGGATCGTGTTTAAAACAACCACCTTTTCCATCCTGTTGACTTGCTGATGGGAAGTAAGATTTCTGCCTGTAAGAGGAGAAATAGCAGCCTGGGTTGGGGTTTAAGTATAGCTTGGGTTTCTCCCTGCTCGCTTTATTTTGGTTGACTTCTGTTTGTACATTTGGCTGGGTTCATTCTACATATCCTTCCTTGAGCCAGTATATGACAATGGCCCTCAGTTTTAGGCGAACTTAGAATTGGGGGATTTAACCCATCCCTACAATCCTAGTACTCCAGAGAATGAGGCAGAAGGATTACAAATTGAGGCCAGCCAGGGCTACAAAGTGACTTCCAGGTTAACTTATTTAAAGGTGAGCTCCTGCCTCAACAAAACAAAACAAAATTGAAGGAATTAAAAAAAAAAGTCCTAATGTCAATGTTGTTATGTGTGTGTGTGCATGTGTGTGCATGTGTGTGTGCGTGTGCATGTGTGCATGTGCGTGTGTACGTGCACGTGCACAACACCCAAGTAACTGAGGTAAACATGATTTCTGCTTCCACGGTTGCTGGTAAAGTCCTGATTGTGGAGCTGGATAGTACAGCTCCCTTTCATCTGTAAAACTTCATCCAGATGCATACTTAGGGTTCGTGCACGTTTCTACACGCATAATATACTTCCATAAAAAAAAAAAAAAAAAAACAGACACAAATCCTTTGGTTGAAGTTGCACCGAAGACCAATTAAACCTAAATCTTTCGGGGTGGGAACCTGGCTGGCAACGCAGTTTTGTGAAACTGCTCAGGTAATTGCACATGCAGCCGAGGTGGAGGAGCTGCGACACCTCTCTCACCCCAGAGGCCTCCGACTCGCGTGTCAGAGCCAGCATCTGAACCCACAGAGATAGCCTAGAACCCAGGATTTGTTCAGCAGGCCCAAAGGTGATTGGGAAGCACACCGAAGTAGGGTAAGCATAGGAATCTGGGCTCAGGATCTGACACTGTCACTCACAGCTAACCATTTGGGTGATCTCACAGAATTCAGAATGCTGCCTGTCACCTAGGGCTCAACGCATATGTTGGCAGAGATGTTCATTCCACATATCACAGGTCCATAAACAAGGCATTGCTTTATAAAGCTGCCAAGTTAAAGGAAGCCTCTAAGGGCAGCAGGTACAGGCCCTGCATGGGTCTGCACCAGGTTCTCTGAGTATATATATATTAGGGCTTCTCAATGTTCCTCATGCTGTATCCCTTTAATACAGATCCTTGTGGTGACCCCAGCCATAAACTTGTTTTTGTTCCTACTTCATAACTGTAATTTTGCTGCTGTTATGAATCATAATGTAAACATGTGTGTTTTTCAATGGTCTTATGCAAGCAATCCCTGTGAAAAGGTCTTTTGAAAGACAGAGGGGTCGCGACCCATGGGTTGAGAACCCCACGTAATGTACTCTCCAGTTTAGTGTTTTTATGGGATTCTTGGGTGTGCTAAGGAGTGGATCTATGTTTCTTGTGCTTTCTCCTGAGCTTTTTCCCTTCTGTTTGCTTTGTCCAATTCTGATATGTCAGTTTTTGTTTTATCATGCCATATTATAGCACATTATACTATAACCCCTTTGAAGCCTCTGTTTTATATGAAAGACAGAAAGGGAGTAAATGTAGATGGTGGAGTGGGAGGTGGTAAAAAACTGAGAGGGGTAGAGGAAGGGGAAGCAGAAATCAAGATATCTTACATGAGAAAGAAAAAAACCCTATCTTCAATTAAAAAAGAGAGAAAGTAGCTTCGAAGAAGTCATGGCTACAGGCTGGGTATGGTGAGCATGCCTTCAATCCCAGCACTTGGGAAGCAGAAACAAGTGGGTCCCAGTGAGTTCAAGGCCAGTCCATATAGAATAAGACACCCCCCAAAGGTCAAAGGTCAGGTCTGCCTCTGATTTTAGGGAGGTTGCTAGATGGTACTCACGCATCCTCACGGCTACTGAGACCCTCTGGCCTGGAGGAGCCACTTGGGTTCAAGCTTCTGTTGCAAACAGAGATGTGTTGTAAATGCTCAGGCTCAGGGACTATGTAGGTAGGGAAATGGCCACTGTGTGGCTGCTCTTTCTTGTCTTCAGCCACTGAGATGTTCCCTGGGCAGTGCTTACCAAAGTGGCCCAACTGGCATCTTTGAATAGAAAGACCTTAAATGCTCTTATCTATCTTCTGCTTACTCTTACCAAGATCTCAGGGATCCTAGAGAGCCTTAAGAGTAGAACCACAACAACAGCAACAACCACAACAACAACAGCAAAAACAGCAACAACAACCACAATCACAACAACAACAATTTAAATGGACTAAGACACATACTTCTTGAATCTTTGTTTGATGACTACAATTATACCTGTTTTCTCCACTGCTAGCCAGTTTTCAGTCACTATAATAAAACGTCTGAGGAATCTACCTCACCAAGGGAAAGAACTGATTTTGGCTTATAGTTTTAGAAGTTCTACGAAGTGATGGATTGCTTATGTTAGAGTCAAAACCTTCTTCATAGAATAGCTGACTATCTTTTTAAAACAAGGAGGGCAAGCCACCTCTGTTTCAGTGTCAGAAAGACAGGCTCCTTAAGACAATTGCTTAACTAGTTATATTTGAAATTTTAAATATACTATTTGCCTGAAGTTGAATCCCTATTTAATAACTCATCATGGATTTGAGGACGATTTAAAATAAAATTTTAAATTTTGTAAATGAAGAGACTTCATAACTGCAGTTTCCCTAGGTTAAACCTCTTTCCTCTCTGCAAGGTTCAATCTGGACTGTTTTGCAGGAAGCAGAAAGCCAGCGATATCAAAGGCCAGTCCCACCAAAACACCAATGAGGTGGGGAAAGGTTGGAGCATGCAGTCCGGGAGCTAGAAATCATCCTGAGATGGTAGGACCCTCAGAACATTGTCCCAAGATTCTTCAAATTATTCCTTTGGTTTCTTTAGAGCTTGCTTGAGGATTTTCCCCCGAAATTTAAACATCTTTTAAAATTAAACAAATAAATAAAATTTGAGACACAGTGTTATTTAACCCTGGTTGGCCTGGAACTCATTACATAAATAACACTGGCGAACTCACAGAGATCTTCTGGTCACTGCCTTCTGAGTGCTGGGAGTAAAGACCTGTGCCGTCATGCCCTGATAAGATATCCTTTTAGTACAACACCAAATTGCAAGCAGCACACACACACACACACACACACACACAGTTTTTGTCAAAATTATATTAGACTGATGAGGACTTTATTAATAGTAAGAACTCTTCTCTGCAAAAAGATAGTATTTAAAAGAGAAGGAAAAGAAATAGGGCTAGAAAGATAGGCTCAGTGGTTAAGAACATGGGTCCTTCCAAAGGACCTGGCTTCAGTTCCCAGGACCCACACAGTGACTCCAGGACTAAAGCATCTAAGACCCTTTACTGTCCTCCATGAGTCCCAGGAATGTGCATGGTCCACAGACAGGAATGTGGGCCCAAAATGCACATAAAATAAAATTTTAAAATGTTAAAATGAAGAGATAATTCACAACTGCAAAAAAGATATTCACAGAAGGCATATCTAATAAAGGCTGTATATGGGAATACACAAAGAACTCCAACAGCATAAGAGAGAAGATGGCAAACGGGACACCATAAAAACATGCTCTACATCACCTGTCAGTCAGTGGGGACTCACAAACCCAAACAATGGGACACCATGAAAACATGCTCTATGTCACCTGTCAGTGAGGACTCGAAAACTCAAACAATGGGATGCCATCACACACCCCTACCATCACTCACCCCTACCATCACTCACCCCTGCCATCACTCACCCCTGCCATCACTCACCCCTACCACCACTCACCCCTGCCATCACTCACCCCTGCCATCACTCACCCCTACCATCACTCACCCCTGCCATCACTCACCCCTACCATCACTCACCCCTGCCATCACTCACCCCTGCCATCACTCACCCCTGCCATCACTCACCCCTACCATCACACACCCCTGCCATCACTCACCCCTGCCATCACTCACCCCTGCCATCACTCACCCCTACCATCACACACCCCTGCCATCACTCACCCCTGCCATCACTCACCCCTGCCATCACTCACCCCTACCACCACACACCCCTGCCATCACTCACCCCTGCCATCACTCACCCCTACCACCACACACCCCTACCATCACTCACCCCTGCCATCACTCACCCCTGCCATCACTCACCCCTGCCATCACTCACCCCTGCCATCACTCACCCCTACCACCACACACCCCTGCCATCACACAACCCTACCATCACTCACCCCTGCCATCACTCACCCCTACCACCACACACCCCTGCCATCACTCACCCCTGCCATCACATACTCCTTCGGACAGCTAAAGTCCCAAACACTGACAACCCCAATGGCTGCTAAAGATGTGTTGTGCAGGAATTGTCATTTACTGCTGGCAGCAACACACACTGGTGCAGATGCTTCCGGAGGTGCTTAGGCATCTTAAGAAAGTAACTACTCTCCTTTAACGTGTGACCCCAAGGTCACTGGATGGAGAATGTGTCCACACAGAAACACATGCCTGAGTGTTTGTAGCATCTTTACTCTTAACTAGGAAGCAACCAAGGGATGTCCTTTAGTAGGATGAGTAGATGAACAAATTGTGGTTCATCCATTCAGGGCAATATAATTCAGTGGTAAAAATATGGGCTATACGTAAGGCTATAAAAGATGTGGAGCAACCCTAAATATATGCTGTCAAGCAAAAGAAGTAGAAAAGAAAAGAGAATATGTAATGTAATCTTGACTACATGGTTTTGATCAGGTGAAAAAGTAAAATCATAAAGCAGTTGAATGGCTGGTAGTTATTAGGACCTGGTGCAAGGAAGGGGTTAATTAATAAATGCAGCACAGGTGGCTTATTTTTAGGACAGCAGAAGTATTCTACGTGGCACTATAATGATGAGTATATATCACATGTTGCCAAGACCTTTAGAACTGTAAGACTCCACAAGAGAACACTGACAGTAACTATAGACTTTAGTTTAGTCGTGATATACCAATATTGGTTCATTAATTGTAACTGAAGTACCAGGGTAATTAATGCAACGTATCAATCAGGGAAACAGAGCAGAGGCAAGAAGAAGAAGACCCCTGTCTTGTTTGCTTATTTCTGCTAAATATAAAACTGATGCATTCAAGAGAAAGAAAAAAAAATGCACTCTCTTGTTGACGTGTTACCTGGACCGATTATTGTGCTGCTTAGTTGAACAGGAACATATCCTTAGATGACTTTGGTAATAAGAAATGGTATTCTGTAGCCAGATATGGGCCAAAAGGTTGAGAGGAACAAACCTTCAAAGCCATCCCTTAGCTAAAATCCAAACAGCAAGGGGAGGAGAGGTACAATGTGGTCAGGACACAGGTTCTCCCTTTTAGCTTCAATCATTAAGTATCAGAGGGTAGTCGGGGAGACATCGTCTTCCAGAGAAATGGGCCACAGTTGTTTCTTATTTTGCCCAAATAACCTAATAAGAAATTAAATCGTTTACCCTTTAGTCACAACTTACGCTTTTATTCATCTTAAAAGGAGGTTTCTGAGGAACCTCCTGGTTCCCGTTACTATTGACAAGAGTTTGCCAACTTGTCAGTGAAAAACCACCATCCCTCATATACACCAGTCCTTCAATAGTCATGGATGTAAGGGCTCAGAGATGAGATGGCTGTAAGGGATGTGGGCTCAGAGACGAGATGCATGGCTTCTGCTTGAAACTAGAAAAATCATACAGCAGCAGGACACAGAGCTAATGATGAGTGTTAGAACCCCAGAGGTCTGAGAATCACACTGTAGCTATTGTTAGTAGCACAACTTTGCAACTCCAGCTTGTCAAGCTGAGGCAGGAGGACTGCAAGTTCCAGGCCTGCTTGGGCAATGTAGAGAGACCATGCCTCAAAAATGAACAGCGGAAAGCAGGACTAGAGATGTAGCTCAGTGGCATATAGCTTGCCTAGCATGCATGAGGCCCTCAGTTCAGTACCCAGCACCAGGAAACAAATAAAACAAGAAAGGAGGAAGGAGGAAGAGAACCACAAGTGGAATCGTTGTCATGGAGAAGGCATGAGAAGACTCCCGGTCAAGGAAGACAGAATTCTATTTCTTAACCCTAATATGCCTAGATTTTCTTCTGTGTGGAGAAAAGGGATGGGTATGAGTTCCAGTTCTCCAAGACTCTTGTGACAAATGCCTGTACATTGCTCTTGGGGATAATGCTTTTTCGTCCTCTGTGAGGTGGCTGTACTGTAGAGACGCTTACGTCCTCTCCTTATTCTTGTCACTTGGTATGAAGCTGTCCCAGCAAAATTTCCAACAATGAAGACGTGAGATTGGCCATTGGAACTGATAGGTTCAATGAGGCAGGAGCAGAGGGAGCCTGGAGGCCAGCCCTGGGAGGTGAGGCAGAGTACTCCAGCCTGTCCCTTACCAGTCCCCGAATTCACTATCTGGTGACAGGAAGCCTAGTTGGGATGCTGTTTTGGCAACAGAAAATCACTGTTCTTCTCACCTGCCCTCTTCAGCTACAGCCTGGTTCTTCCCAGGAATTCGTGTGGCAGGCACTTCTAAAGGACTGGCAGCCAGGAGTCACAGAATGGCAGAGGCTAAAGGTTACCACGGGATACTCTGATACAATCTTTACCCCTTGCCTGACTGAGAAAAATGAGCCCCAGAGAGGTTGGCTGCTCTGTTCAAGAGCACACAGCTGGCTCACTGGCTGAGACCTGAATCCAGGTTGCCCCTGGCTTTTACCCCAAGGGTCTTCCCACTGTGATATGCTCTAACCCCAGCCCTACAACAAGACCCCCATCACCTCTTGCAGAATTTAGCACCCATGTTTAAAAAAAAAAACCTTAGAACTAAAACTGTGACTAATTAGAACCAAGTGTTTCCTCACCTTGAAGTTACCAGCTAAAATCCACCGCTCCATGTCCCAGCGCGCCCGAGGCCTTCTGGGTGACAAGCTCAAAGGAG